>NC_084796.1:54007184-54310214 GCF_963169125.1 Humulus lupulus | reverse complement strand
TATGTTTTTTTTTTTTTTTTTTTCAAGTATTTTTCACAATATTACACTAAAATATTAAAGAAGACAAAGAAAAATAAGGCAAAAATTAAATAAGACTAAAATTTAGGCAAGAGTAGGGAGGCATAGCATGCCATCAACCATAACAAAATTAAGGTAAAAACTAGGAGGCACAAGTGCCATCAACTTAAACATAAGATAGATGACTAGGAGGCAAAAATTGCCATCAACTAGCTAGGAGGCAAAATTGCCATCAACTAGTAATTTGCGGAATTTAAATAAAATAAAAATACAACAAAATAAATAAAGAAAATTACACAAAGGTTAGGAGGCACAAGTGCCGTCAACTAACAAAGATATAAAATAAATAAAATTACAACAAAATTAGGAGGCACAAGTGCCATCGACTATAAAAATTTAAAAGGATAGATAGGAGGCACAAGTGCCGTCACTAAAAAAAAAACAATAAATATAGAAATATAAGTATATTTTTTTTATGGGTGGTTGAACCGTCCCAAATTTTCTTTTTATCTTTTTTTTTTTTTTAGTTTTTTATAGATATATATTTTTTTTAGTTTTTTTTAAAGTGCAAAAAAAAAATTAAAATAACTAGTAGAAGAATCCACTAACCTTGAGATAAATTTCGTTTCTTTTCTCTTGCCACTCCCCGGCAACGGCGCCAAAAACTTGATGGACCCAAAACGGGTATGTTTAAAAATTTATATATCGCAAGCGCACGAATCGTCCATAAAGAATAGTGATCGTGTAAGCAAGGATGTCGAACCCAAGGGAGTTGTCTAAAATCGAAAATGAAACTATTTTAAATCAAAAATAATAAATTCTAACCTAGCTCCAAAGATTGATGAGTTTTAATATTATGAACATAAAATAAAAGATTGAAAAATAAAGCTATTTAAGAGAATAAAAATAAAGCAATAATGAGTAGAAAATAAGTGTTAAAAGAAAAGATTATTAAGATACTAGAATCCACAAAATGTAAGTTTAATAATATTTATTAGTATATTGATTCCCAAGTTTTAGTGATAGTTAAAATATTTTAAACTATCATTTTCCAAAAAGATTTATAATTTTAAGCACAAATTTCTTATAAAAAGATAGGATTTTTCTTCACTTTTCAAAATTATAATTTCAAAGCATTTAGTGTAAATCAATCTAATGAAATAACAAATAAATCAATGAACATTATTTATAAGGCAAAACATAATATTTTTGTTCTAAGCATGGATGTGTACAATTTAATGACACATCTTACACAAAGAATATTATGTTTATGCACTAATGAAGAACAAAGTGTAAATATGTTCTAACAATCTAAAATACAAGATATTTAAGATGAAAGAAATATATGTAGAAGAAAAATCCATAGACTTTGTTGCATTACAAGGGAAATCAACATACAACATAAATATTACCTAGTTACAAGTTGCTTCATCATGATCTTAATAATCTTATGAAAAAGATTAGAAGCACATAACTAGAATAGAAATTACAAAATAAATGACATACATACTTGCAAAATGCTCTTGAAAAACCCAAATGGAAGAGAGAATGGTAGAGAGAAAATGAGAGAAAAAGATGGTAACCAAAAAATTAAGCACCCCAAAAATGGTCTTGAAAGTCCATATTTATAGCCAAAGTGAGTTTATTAAAATAATCAATTTAAATTAATTAAATTGATTAGATTAATTAAATAAAATAAATATGGTATGTAGAGGTAAATTATAGGGTGTAATGATGATGTTGTGGTGAAAATGTGTAGGAAAAAGGGTAAAAAGTTGGCATTTTTGTCATAGGGGACAAAGGGACAAAATGCATTTTTGTTGGACTCAATAAGGGAAATGGCAGCAATGTGGTGGTTGGGTGTTGGAGGGGGGGCCACGGGTTGGGCCTAGAGTGGGCCTCACGTGGTTGGGCTTTTGGAGAAACACCATTTTTCTTGTTACTTTCTTTCAAAATTACCATCTTTCCTTTGATTTTCTTGCTTTTCAAGGGCAATAATTTTCCTACACAATAAATTATAAACTAAATTAAAATTAAATATTTTCATTAATAAAATATATCATATAACTCCCATGAAAACATTAATTAAAATTTAATTTACATAACATTTAATTTCAATAAAATCATATTTTTAGCATTCAAACTAACAATACTAATTTTAAATAATTAAACTACAACATATTATAATAACATATCTATAAAAACATATAAAAATCTAGAAAACTACAATAAGACTAATAAATTAAAAATTACATAAAAACTTAATAAGTTAATTAAAAACTCATGAACTAAGCAACAATTAGCATGTAAAACATGGTAAAATAACTCTATTTTGTAGAGTTATCAGACACCTTTGCCAATTCTGACTAATTAGTCAGTGCCATGCACAAGTGAGCAATGCTATCAATATATATCTTATGCCAAGTATCCAAAAGTAGGGCATTCAACATGCATACTTAACAGTTGCTAGCATAATTATGATTATGCACAAACACAGAGACTCAAGCTCTGATCAGTCTCATACTCAATATTCATGGCATGCCCTAAACACATGTTCCTCGTGCATCACATATATCACCATTAAACATCCAACATGCATCAAGAATAACCATGCATGTCACATATGGGGTGCAGTTTTCTTACCTCTGGTTCGAGCGAGAATTAGAACAAGAACGACCCTTGAGAATGATCGATCCTTTAATCCTTTAGCGGTCACCTAGTCATAACCAAATACAATATCCGATTAATGAAAATCAACAATGATAGGGTCTTGATCTAAACCCCACTCTCGGGACCTCGAAATGTACCCACACGGTGAGTAGATTCGATCCCGGGCCTTAAGGATTGAAACCCCGAACCAAAAACCCTTAAAAACACTCAAAACGGGATTCTGGAGAAATAGAGTAGCGCTACAGCATTGCTCAATAGAGCCCGAGCGCTATGCTCAGAACCCCAAACTGCCCAAACAAATCCTGTGTAGCGCTAGAGCGCCCTCTGATGGGCGCTGTAGCGCTACCCCCAGCTAGATACTCCCCTGAAATCTCTTCCTTCGACTCCACCTATTCTAACCCAAACCAAATATCACCTCCACATGTCCTAGGCACCACAACCCCAAGAACCCTAGCCAAAACTCCAACCAATTCTCAACTTTCCAACCCAAAAACCAGCTGGAACTCAACTAGGAAAATAGAGCAAAAGCAAGAGTTCTAATGGATAAAAACTCACCTTAATCTCAGCAACACACTCTCTTCAATGGTGAAGCATAACCCTAGCTTATCATAGCTTGGTTCCTCAAAAGAGAGCTTGAAAATTCAAAGAGAAATGGGGGAGAAAACCATTGGGAGAGAAGGAGAGAATGGGACTCTATTTTTGGGAAGGTTTCTACAGTTTTCTAAGCTTAAATGGCTGAACAAATCCTTTAGGGTGAAAAGACCTAAATGCCTCGAAGTCTAAAATAAACCTTAACAGCCACCAAGGGCAAAACCGTCCTTTCGCACCTAATTCGTTAATCATAATTAACACCCTCCAATTCCCGCTATTCTCAATATTATCACATACCAACAAATCATATCCCATTACCCTTTAATTCCCGGTAATGTTCTAATCATTAAAATCACCCCGAGACTCACCCCGAGCCCCGAACTTAAACCTGTTATGACCAGACTTAATACTTGCATTTCATGATCGTCTCATGCCGAAAGACTCGAACAAATCCACACATAATGTGGTACCATTCATAACTCACCCACACGCACGAAAATACACAATTACACCCTCAACGGGCCAAATTACCAAAAGGCCCTTATAATTATAAATACACCCATATGCATGCATTTATCATCATATAATAATATAATTCACATAAACATGCATATAATCATTTACTATCATAATAAATCAATTATGGCCCTCCCAGCCTCCTAATCAAGATCCTCAACCTTATTAGGAATTTTGGGGCATTACAATATGCAGGTATAACTCTCTCATCCGGTCTTCGGGTTCCCATGTTTCTTCTTCTACCCCATGGTTACACCACTGCATCTTAATCAAGGGTTTAGTCTTATTACACAGCACCTTATCCTTAAGATCCAGAATCCTCACATGTTTTTCCTCGTAACACAATTTAGGATCCACTTCCAACTGTTCGTAACTTAGTACATGGCTCGGGTCTTCAACATATTTTCTCAGCATAGAGACATGGAATACCTCACGTACTCGAGCAACCGCAGGTGGGAGAGCTAATGGGTAGGCTACCATGCCGATTTTCTCCACTATCTCAAAAGGTCTGATATACATTGGACTCAATTTTCCTTTCTTACCAAAACGCAGAGTTCCCATCAACGGAGCCACCTTCAGGAGCACCTTATCTCTGACTTCAAATGCCAAGGGTCTTTGGCATCGGTCCACATATTTTATCTGTCGATCTATGGAGGTTTGCAGCCTCTCTCGAATCTTCTAGATATCCTCTGTAACTTTGTCCACTTCCTCTGTACCCAAGAATTTTCTTGCACCGACTTCGTGCCAATGAATTGTGGATTGACACTTTCGCGCGTACAGGGCTTCATACGACGTCATATTAATAGAGTCATGGTAGCTATTGTTGTAAGAAAATTCCATCAGCAGAAGTATTTCGCTCAGTGACCCCTGGAAGTCGAGTACACAGGCTCTCAGCATGTCTTCCATGGTTTGGATCATTCGCTCACTCTGGCCGTCTGCTTGGGGATGGAAAGCAGTGCCAAACTTAAGTTGAGTCCCCAAACCATCTTGCATCCTTTTCCAAAATGCCGAGAAGAAATGTCTGTCTCGGTCTGAAATGATGGACTTAGGTACCCTAGGTAGTCGTACAATCTTTGCTATGTATAAGTCTGCTAACTAATCTAAATAATAAGTTTTCTTAATGGGTAGGAAATGCACTGACATGGTCAATCTATCAACAATAACCCATATCGTATCTTGACCCTTCGAAGTATTTGGCAGTCCAGTGACAAGTCCGTTGTGATCATCTCCCACTTCCATTATGGAATCTCTAGCGGTTGTAGCAACCCGGCAGGTCACTGGTGCTCCGCCTTGGTTTGTTGGCAAGTGAGGCAATGAGCCACATATTCTACTACTTCCTTTTTCATCTCCGGCCACCAAAAATATTTCCTTAAATCTTGGTACATTTTTGTTGCACCGGGGTGCATTGCGTAAGGGGCATTGTATGCCTCATTGAAGATTTGCTTCATAATCTCTACATCGTCAAGAACACAAATTATACCTTTAAATCCTAACACCCCATCTTCCGATATGTGGAATGACGATCGCATATCCTGCCTCACCTCATGTTTGATTTGCTCATACCAAAGTTCCAAAACCTGTCCTCCTTGTATGGCTTCCATAATGGTGGGTTGCACCAAATGATTTGCTAATTTTCCAAAAACTACCTCGAGATCGAACGTAGAGATGTCACCTTGCAGTTCCAAGGGCATTTCTCGCACTGTCATCATGTACGCCATCGACTGCTGAATTAGAGCATCTGCACCTTATTGGCCTTTACGGGATGGTATAGAATGTCACAATCATAATCGTTAAAAAATTCTAAGCACCAATGTTGCCTCATGTTCAATTCCTTCTGGGTGAAGAAATACATGAGGCTCTTGTGGTCAGTGTAAATGTCTCAATGTTTCCCATAGAGATAATGCCTCCAGATTTTTAATATAAACACTACTGTAGGCAACTCTAAGTCATGTGTTGGGTAGTTCTTTTCGTAACTATTTAACTATCGGGACGCATAAGCTATCACCTTGCCATGTTGCATCAGTACCGCCCCCAGTCGTTGTCCCGAGGCATCACTGTAGATCGCGTATCCCTCTATCCCACTAGGGATAGTCAGCATTGGGGCAATGGTCAACCTCGTCTTTAGTTCTTGGAAACTCCTCTCACACTGTTCTGTCCATACAAACTTAGCAATTTTATGGGTAAGAGCAGTCATTGACATTGCTATTTTTGAGAACCCTTCTACGAACCGCCTATCATACCCTGCTAATACGAGAAAACTTCTCACTTTCTGAGAATTTTTTGGTGGTTTCCACTGACTTATTGCCTTTATCATGGTAGGATCCACGGATATCCCTTCTCTTCACACTACATGGCCCCAAGAAACTCACCTTTTCCAGCCAAAATTCACACTTGGAGAATTTGGCATAAAGTTTTTGTTCCTTCAAACGCTGAAGAACCATCTCCAAATGTATTGCATGTTCCTCTGGGTTCCTCGAGTATATCAAAATATCGTCAATAAACACAATGATGAATTTATCCAGAAACTCTCTAAAAACTCGGTTCATGAGGTCCGTGAATATGGTGGGTGCATTGGTGAGTCCGAAGGACATCACTATGAACTCATAGTGACCATACTGCATCAGAAATGCTATCTTAGGTATGTCCGACTCCCTAACTCTAAGCTAATGGTAACCTGACCAAAAATCTATCTTGGTGAATACCGATGCTCCCTAGAGTTGATCAAATAGGTAGTCAATCCTTGGAAGTGGGTATCGGTTCTTAATCGTCACCTTGTTTAGCTCCCGATAGTCTATACACATTCTCATGGAGCCGTCTTTCTTCTTTATAAACAATACCAGGGCTCCCCACGGAGAATGACTTGGTCTTATGAACTTTTTATCCAACAACTCCTGTAGTTGAGCCTACAACTCCTTCTATTCCACTGGTGCCATCCGGTACGTAGCTTTCGAAATTGGCATCGCCCCTGGAATAATCTCTATATCGAACACCACTTCTCGCTCCGGCGGTAGCCCAGGAAGGTATACTTCATGATATTTGCATATGATGGGTACTTCGGCTAGTTGTAACGTGCCCTCTTTATCCTTCTCCACGACATGTGCCAGATATCCCATGCAACTGTCCCCTAAAATCTTCCTCGCCTTCATAGCGGAGATCATCGCAAATTTCTTTTCCCTGGCTGTGCCTTGGAACGTAAACAACTCTTCTCCTACCTGTTTAAAAGACCACTCTCCTTTTCTTAAAGTTCACTATGACACCATACTTAGATAACCAATCCATCCCTAATATTACATCATATTCATGTAGGACCAAAATCAACAGGTCTACTGTCAATTCTCATCCCTCTAACCTAAATTGGTAAGAATCTTACCCATGACTGCACCAACATATCTTCCCCTAAAGGCAACCACACCCCACAGACACTAGGCATAGGTTTTGGCATTCTATTCAATTTTTCAACAAAAGAGGCAACTACAAAATAATGTGATTCACCAGTATCCATCAATGCATATGTTGAGGTTTGGGCAATAGAGATATGACCTAACACCATCTCAGATGGTCTGACTTCTTTGTTTTCTTGAGTAAGAGCGTAGACCCGTGGCAGGGCTCCTATTTGCTTTTGTTGGTTGTTGTCGTCGTTCCAGTTCCGACTTGGGAAATTCATAGCAAGGTTCCCTAGTTTTCCGTAGACATAGAATGCCCTCATCGTGCAATCACCCAGATGTCGATGGCCACACTTATCACAAGCAGGCCAGTACTCGAATTCACGCCTGGGTGTTTTGTTGTAAGTCCCAGTCTGACTGTCAGACAGTCCCCTTTTTCTCTTGTTAATCCCATTGCTACTCGACCTTGGGCCTCCTCAGGTTCCAAAATTTCCTTTATTGCAGTTTGTCCTTGGGAAAAACCTTCCCTTGGAGCCATTCTGGTTAGCTTGGGTCTCACCCAGATTTCCAAAGGTAAATTTTCTTTCTTCAAACTTATGAGATTCCTTCCTTTCCAGTTTAGACCATGACTCTTGGCGAAGCGCTCGCTCTAATGCTTCTGCATATGTTTTCAGGCTTGTCTTCTCGGTGTCCATGAGTTTTCTGATCTTTCCTTGAAGTCCTCTCATAAAACTCCTTACTTTGGTTGATTCAGTATTAACCAGATCTGGTGCGAATCTGCATAAGTGATAAAACTTCCTGGTATATTCTTGGACGCTCACATTTCCTTGCTTTAGAGTCGTAAACTCTACCACCTTATGGTCAATAACAGTACGACCATAATATTTAGAGTTGAACAAGATTAAGAATTCTGTCCATTCGATTTCGGCCACATTATGACCCTTCTTTGCAGCATCCCACCAAATGCATGCATCTTTTCTCAACATATAAATTGCACAAACCACATTTTCATGCTCAGTAATTTCGATGAAATCAAAGATCATTTCTAGTATGTTGATCCACTCTTCTGCCACCACTGGGTCAGCAGTACCTTCAAAGGTGGGTGTGTTCTGGCGACTAAACCGTTCAGAGATGGGTTTCTGTTGGGGCACCCTCAGTGACTCAACGTATGGTTCTTCCCTTGCCCCACTAGTCGAGGGATCCTGGTGCACTATTTCAGTCGCATCTACTCCTGGTTCATTCCAGTAGCTAGCTGGTGCTACTAGGAGGCGTTGGAGTAATGTTTGAAACATCTCTGTTTGGCGGGCATCAGTGTCCACCTGCCTCTTATGGCTCTGCTCGATGAAAGCATTCTGAGCTTTTATTTTCTATGGAGCTCCTCCATCTGACCAGCATGGTCAAGTCCTTGATTTGCCCCCTGACCTCGACCTTGGCCCCGCACTCGGCCTCTACCTTGACTTTGGCCTCGGCCAGCTGAAACTTGCGGGTGCATAGCCGGTTGCTCTACTGGATCCTGTGCGTTATCAATTTTATGGCCTGCCTTGGCTCTGATATTAGGAGCCATGAAGAGTTCCAGTGTATATATAGACAAGGACGAGCGATTACTCAAAGTAACAAGCTAGTAGCAGCAGCATACACATGCTACTCTTTACACAAGTGATCAATAACCAATCATAGAACTCAACCATTAGACAAAGGTTGCATTTAAACTTGTCAAACCACAACATAAACAGTCAATGAAAAGTTTAAAAGGATTTATAAAGTAAGTAGGAAATGAGTCTAACCCTAGTCGAGGCTCAGGGTTTCTAGCGTAGGACCCTTAATCAGAAGTGATACAAATAGTGAAATTTGAAAACCATAGTGTTTTTCACAAAAGATAACAAAACAAACGATCAATATCCTAATCAAAATGCTTGTCCCCATCCAAATAATCATTTGAACTCTCCAGTACTTCCCAACCCATGCCATTCCCAGCTGCCTCGTGATCCTGGCCCTCAGCTGGATCCTCCTCACGATCTTCTTCGGGTTCTCTCACACCACCAGTTGTGCCCATTGATCATCCTCTATCGCATTAGGAATGGGTTGCGCTATTAGATGCTCACGGTACTCCCTATACCATGTCGATATGTCATCAAAGGGGCCGAACGCAAGCTCAATGGATGCCCAAAACTTTGGGCAAGAGGTAGTGGCCGATTTCAGATGCCTTATTTGAAACCATAAAAATGCCTCATCTCGCAGGTAGAAGTTGGCCAACCTCACCATGAATCTCGGAGGAATCTCCATATCCTTGAAGATGATTGCCAGTGAATGAGTCCAAGACCAGACGTCATACTATTTGTCGGCTTCCCCAGTGAATGCGTGAGGATAGGCGCTATAGAATCCTTGATAAAATCAAAGTTTCTGGCCTAAGGATACTACTATAGGTGGATCCTTTAGGACGGGGTTATCTTAATCGGGTTGCTCAACCATGTGACCTACAATTTATGGAATTCAAGCAGGTAAACACATAGAAATCACATGAACATAACTTAAGACATTACTTAAAGTGAGTGTTGGTCTATCTTTGCGAATGTACATGTGGGTTTATGTACAAAACCAGTTTATCCTGGTGCTCTGATACAAACTGTAATGTCCCGTAAAATCTCTTAACATAGTTTGCGAAAAAACATAACTGTTTTCTAAAAATAAGGTTACCAAAAATCTATAATATATAAGAACATGCGATAGTTCAGAAGTATGTGCATACTTAAAAGTGAATTAGAGTGTCATAATTTTAAAACATTCAATGAGCCCAAAATAAACTATAAGTTATCATATGGGTTATAATCCCCAAAACATAAATTCTTGAAAGGTCGGTCCACATGTACATCGTCGCAGATAAACTCCAGCGCTCACTGATCCATTTTTCCTTTGAGCTTACCTACAACACGGAACAACTAGGTAAGAGAAACGCTTAGTAAGAACAACTTAACAAACATAACCACATAAACAGAGCAATAACTTAACTATTTGTAACTGCGCAGATAATTAACCAAGATGAGGATTTTGATGAAACCGAACCCTAACATACAATTTAAGAACGTGCGAACGTCCTTGCAATATTAAGGTCATGCCTCATAACCAGAATTTATAACTTGAAAGTACACTTGTACACAGAAAATCCCAGAGCAAACATACATTCTTGACTGGTAACATACATACTTACTTAGGGTTCCGGAGGAACCTTCAACATAGCATAACATATCTCAACTTATCTTAGCATAGCTTAACTTATCTTAACATATATTAGAATAGCTTAACATATCTTAGCACATCTTAACATATCTTACCATATCTTCGACGAGTATAAACTAGTTACATGGGTTACCCAGACTAATAGAGGAATTCAGCATACATTCTTAGCCATAGAAATTTGATTATGGAAGTAACGTACTTACGTGTCATGGAGTTTAACCGGACTCTTATGTCACGGGTCTTAAGTTAGACTTCTTACATATTGCGGTGGCCAACCCACCTTAGTCACACAGACATCCTTGCCGAACCGATTTCTCACACAGTTCCCTGGTGGCTAGCTAGAGTTCAAAGTTGTCACGGTAGCTAGCCAGACTCAGAATCAACTTACTTACGTGTCCCGGAGTTTAACCGGACTCTTATGTCATGGGCGTTAATCCGGACTTCTTACATTTTTCGATGGGCAACCAACATTAGTCACACAGACATCGGTGGCCAAGCGGTTTCTCACATAGTTCGCCGATGGCTAGCCGGAGTTCATAGTTGTCACGGTAGCTAACCGAACTTCTTATATATTACGGTGGCCAATCGAACTTCGTCACACAGACATTGGTGGCGAACCGATTTCGCACATAGTTCCCCGGTGGCTAGCCGGAGTTCATAGTTGTCACGTTAGCTAGTCGGACTTCTTACCTTAGTCATTAGTATGCGAACCCTCTAGGACCACGGTCTTGAGTAAACCTTCTAGGACTAGTTCAAATTATTAGCTTATAACTTAGTTATCTAAACTAGTCATTATCGTGTTGTAGCCAAACATATCATAAATTGTCTTAGCCGGATTGCTTAGCGCTTGCTTGTCGAAACCTTCTATCCAGAAGCGATCCTTCACGCTTTGAGAACACTGTAGTGAAACCACATAGTGACTCGGATGAAACTATGACATATTATTATAGATAATATTCCACATAGCTACATTCAATAAAGTTATCTTAGAGACCCCATACAGAAAATTCTTTTGTACACTTTACAATGTATAAGACCAGATTCCGTTTTAAATAAATTTAGGGTTTTATAAAAGCTAAATCCCATTTTTTTTACCATCTATAAATCCATAACCTGGGATCTCTATTACGTCATTTTCGAAAAGAAAGGGCAGTTGGACCCCGAGTTTAGAAAATGGTAAAAATAAATTCTCAATAAACTTGAAATAATTTGGGATTTGTTAGATATCCAAAACTTTAGCTATTTTTTGAACACAACTTCATTTCCAATTCCGAACCTAACTTTTTCACTATTCATTTTAACGTGATAAAAATATCTCTTTTAAGCTCATAATCATGTTAGGTTCTCTAAGCACAACCCTTTAAAAATCATGTTCACGTATTATTCCTCCTAATGACAGGAACTAGGCGAAAGCTCACGTCAAAAATTCAATTTAGCTTAGGAGAACTAAACTCCCAAAATTTGTATTTTTTTAAGGTTTGAAATTACTATTTTTCCCCATTATTAGGTAAATTAGAAGAATTAATACTCTTAAACCGTGACATATTGTAATCTAATATTTTACCAGAGCCTTAATGGCTAACTTGAAAATTTTCTCACCAAGTTTCAAAAAAATTTCGAAGGCAAAACCCATTAAACCATTTAAATAAATCTGGGCAGTGCCTTCTGCCAAGAGTTTTTCTCAGATCTTTAGGGTTCTTAGAAAAATTATTTCTCTTAAATCGTAGTCCAGTTTTTTTAAATTTTTACCAGAATCTTTAATCATATCCGATTTAGTTTCTCTAAAAATTTCATAATTTTAAAGAATGGGAAACTAATAACTCTACAAAATAGAGTTATTTTACCACTTTTTATGTGCTAGTTGTTGCTTAATTCTTGAGTTTTTAATTGATTTATTAAGTTTTAAAGTAATTTTGGATTTATGGGGTTTATTTTGATTTTATATATTTTTGTGTATTTTTATAGTTATATTATTGTAAAATGTTATAGTTTAATTATTTAAAATTAATATTGTTAAGTTAGGAGTAAAAAGATGTAATTTTGAGCTTAAATGTTTAAGTAAATTAAGTTTTAATTACTATTTTCAAGAAACTTTTGTTGTATATTTTATTATTGAAAATATTCAGTTTTAATTTAATTTACGTTTGTTTTATAGGGAATTTGTTGTAATTTATTTGCTCTTGAAAACCAATAAAAATGAGGATAAAGAGTGGCATTTTTGAGAAAAAAGAAATGAAAAGCTGGCATTTTTGAAGACCACCAGCCCAGCCCAATGCCTGGCCCACTAGGCCCACCTGTGCTCCTCCCAGCTGCTCTCCAACTTGGGCCCGCCAGCTGTCAGCTCCTTCATCACCCAGCCAGCCTTCATGCCAAGCTTCAGCAGCACCGACGCCTGGCCTCTTGCTCAGCTCACACCACACGCCTCCCTTTCCTTCCAGCCAGCAGATGCCCAAGCCCCCTGCCAGCCCGCCACTTCAAAGCAGCCTCCAGCTGCTCCATTTCGGCCCAGCACTCCTAGGTCTGCTGCCTCCATTTGGGCCGCCTGCCTCCTCAGGCCCAACGCCCAGCCTGGTTCCTCAATCAGCCATGCCTGCCACACAGCCTTTGCCCAGCTGCTTTATTTTGCCTTGTGCCCATAAATTACACCTTGTCTCATTTGTCCCCTTTGTCTAAAAATGCCACGCTTGTAGTCCACTTTCTAAACATTTTACCCAAAAATGATCATTACACCCTATAATTTACCCCTATTTGCAATATTATTATTAATTTAATCAATTTAATTAATTTAAATTGATTATTTTAATACTCTTATTTTGGCTATAAATAGGGAATTTTCAAGACCATTTTGGTGTGCATATTTTGGGGGAGGTTACACTACACACTTACCACATTTCAAAACCTCTATATTCTCTTCATCTTTTTCTTCTTTTTGGTCATTTTTCTATGAGTTTTTAGAGGAAAAATTTGGGGGTTCATACTCCAAATTTTCCTATTTATGTTTGTAATTTTTAGTTTGTATTTGCTATTCTAGTTATGAGTTTCTAATCTTTTTAAGATTATTAAGGTGATGATGAAACAATATGTAACTAGATAGTATTTATTTTGTATGTTGTTTTTTCATTTTGTGCACCAAAGTTTATGGAATTTTCTTCTTCAAATATCATATTTCATCTTAAATATAATGTATTTTGGATTGTTAGCACATATTTACACTTTGTTCTTCATTAGTGCAAAACCATAATATTCCTGGTGTAAGATGTGTCATTAAATTGTACACATCCATGCTTAGAACAAAAATATTATGTTTTGCCTTATAAATCATGTTCATTGATTTATTTGTTATTTCATTAGGTTGATTTACATTAAATACTTTGAAATTATAACTTTTTGAAAAGTGAAGAAAAATCTTATATTTTTAGAAGTAATTTGTGCTTAAAATTATAAATCTTTTTGGAAAATGATAGTTTGATTTATTTTAACTATCACTAAAACTTGGGAATCAATGTACTTATAAATATTATTGAACTTATATTTTGTGGATTCTAATCCTTAATAAACTTATTTTACTATATTGATTTCTACTTTTAATTTAGTTATATATATTGCCTTTAATATCTTTATTGTTATCTTTTATTTTATTTTATTATCAGAAGTTCTTATCAATCTTTGGGGCTACGTTAGAATTTATTAATTTTGGTTTAAAATAGTTTTCTTTTCGATTTTAGACAACTCCTTTGGGTTCGATCTCGTGCTTACACGAACACTATATTCCATATACGATTCGTGCGCTTGCGAGTATAAATTTTTAAAACATACCCGTTTTGGGTCCATCAAGTTTTTGGTGCCGTTGCCAGGGAGTTGCAAGAGAAAAGAACGAAATTTATCTCAAGGTTAGTGAATTCTTCTACTAGTTATTTTAATTTTTGCACTTAAAAAAACTATAAAAAAATAATATATATTTATATTTATATAAAACAAAAAAAAGATAAAAAGAAAATTTGGGACGATTCTACCACCCATAAAAAAATTACTTATATTTTTATATTTATTGTTTTTTTAGTTGACGGCACTTGTGCCTCCTATCTATCTTTTTAATTTTTATAGTTGACGGCACTTGTGCCTCCTATCTATCCTTTTAATTTTTATAGTTGATGGCACTTGTGCCTCCTAACTTTTTGTGTTATTATTATTTTTATTATTAAAGTTATTTTGTGATAGTTGATGACATTTGTGCCTCCTAACTTTTTATTTCATTATATTGTTATTAGGTTATGGCACTTGTGCCTCCTAAATTTTGTTTAATATCTTAACTTTGTTTTTGTTCTCTTACTTTTATTTTCTTGTTCTTTTTACCTTAATTGTCATTTAAAAAAAAAATAGTTTGTCATTTAGTTTTTACCATATGAATCATTTTTATTATAGTTGGAATTCTGAGTACAACTATTATGGGCACTCAAATTTAAATTATGGAGAAACTAATGATATGTATGATATGCATGAATCTTTTGATACCCATTTTACCCCCGCCTATAATCCAACATTTTCATGGAGCCATACCCAATCTCCAATGAATCAAGAGCATGAATTCAACATGTCTAATCCAAGTCATGCCCAATCCGACCTATCATATCCCATTGAACAAGAAATGAGCCCATCTTTAGAGGATACCCTACAACAGTTCATGCAATCAACCTACCAAATATTACTAGCCCAATCTCAGTCAATCTCAAAAATTGAGACAATAATAGGACAACTTGCAACCGTTATAGAGTCGGAAAAACAAGTTTATCCGAACCAACCCATTCCCAATCCAAATAGTCAAATTCAAAGTGAAAAAGAGAATGAAGTAGTTGAAGAACTTGTAATATGCATCCAACCCCCTAATGAAACAAAATAGTTGGATAAAATAATTTTCGAGGCTCATGAGGAAAATGAAAAAGATATAATTATATCTCAAGAGCCCATAAATGAACAAATTTGTATATTTACTCAAAATGAAAATGAGTATAATATAGACATGCAATTTTCTTATTTTATTACTATTCCATTAAAATTGCATATTTCTAATTTTCTTGTTGGTGTAATGTTATCAATTATTATTTATGGCATTTGCATCAAAGTGATAACTCACCTTACAAATGAAATTCTACACCATCGATTGGGTGTAGGTTGAAAGAAAAAAAAAATTAAAGTCGAGCTAAAGACTATAAAATAAAGCGCTTTGTGGGAAGAAACCCATACTTTAATGTTTCATTTTATATTTCACTTTTGTTATGTGTTTTTGTTTCATGTTTTTCAAAAATCTTGAAGGAAACTTCTTGCCCAAAAAGAAAAGAAGAGAAGAAACCAAATGAGCCAAATCAAGGAAGCATACCTCAAAGGGAGTAGTTCTTAACTTTTTCCATTTTATTACTCATTGAGGACAATGTTTCATTTAAGTTTGGAGGTAGTGTGTATGTGTTTTTTTTTTTTTTTTTGTGTTTATGTGTTTTTCTTTGTATTTTTGCATGTTTTTCATTTGTTGTAAAATTAAAAAAAATATATTTTCTTTATTTGTTTTTTCTTTTTGTTTTTTTGTAATGTTCATTTGTTATATAATGTTAAAAAATTATTATTTTATTTGTTTTGTTTGAAATTTTTTTTGGTGATTTTCATTTTCTAATGATAAGAATTATGATTGAAATTGTTCTTAGTTCTTAGAAAAATATAAATAATTATTAAGCTTTATTTTTAATTTTTAAGTTAGTTTTGTTTAAATATATATTTTTCATAATATGTCACTTTTCTATTCTATTTGAACTATTGTGATATTTTGACAAAGTTTATTTAAACATAAAATTCTTTAAATCTCTAAAAAATTTTTTTTGAAAAAAACCTAGAATTTGCTTGATTATCTCTTGAGATTTAATTTATTTTTGTTTGCATAAACTTGTCTAAATGTTCACATGATGATTTGATGTTTTTGTGTTTGTATGTTAAGTATCTATTTTGAAAACAATTTTAACTTTTCGAATTAATTACATAAGCTTTACTTTTATTTGTGATTTTCTTTGAACTATTTCCATTATGTAATATTTGAGTTAAACATTTGACATCACCAATTAAAAAAAATGTGTGTTTTAAATTTTTCTTTTGCTCGAGGACTAGCAAAACTTTAAGTTTGGGGGTGTGGTAACTCTACAAAATAGAGTTATTTTACCACTTTTTATGTACTAATTATTGCTTAATTCTTGAGTTTTTAATTGATTTATTAAGTTTTAAAGTAATTTTGAATTTATGGGGTTTATTTTGATTTTATATATTTTTGTGTATTTTTATAGTTATATTATTGTAAAATTTTATAGTTTGATTATTTAAAATTAATATTGTTAAGTTAGGAGTAAAAAGATGCAATTTTGAGTTTAAATGTTTAAGTAAATTAGGTTTTAATTAATATTTTCATGAAACTTTTGTTGTATATTTTATTATTGAAATTATTTAGTTTTAATTTAATTTATGTTTGTTTATAGGGAATTTGTTGTAATTTATTTGCTCTTGAAAAGCAATAAAAATGAGGATAAAGAGTGACATTTTTGAAGACCACCAGCCCAACCCAACGCCTGGCCCACTAGGCCCACCTATTCTCCTCCTAGCTGCTCTCTAACTTGGGCCCCCCAGTTGTCAGCTCCTTCATCACCCAACCAACCTTCACGCCAAGCTTCAGCAGCACCCACGCCTGGCCTCCTGCTCAGCTCACACCACATGCCTGCATTTCCTTCCAGCCAGCGGATGCCCAAGTCCACTGCCAGCCCGCCACTTCAAAGTAGCCTCCAACTGCCCCATTTCGGCCTAGCACTCCCAGGTCTGCTGCCTCCATTTGGGCCACCTCTGGCCCGACGCCAAGCCTGGTTCCTCAGTCAGCCGTGCCTGCCACACAGCCTTTGCCTAGCTGCTTTATTTTGCCTTGAGCCCATAAATTAAACCTTGTCTCATTTGTCCCCTTTGTCTAAAAATGCCACATTTTTACTCCACTTTCTTCACATTTTACCCAAAAATGATCATTACACCCTATAATTTACCCCTATTTTCCATATTCATATTAATTTAATTAATTTAAATTGATTATTTTAATACTCTTATTTTGGCTATAAATAGGGAATTTTCAAGACTATTTTGGTGTGCATATTTTGGGATCATCAGAAACCCATTAAAAATGTAAGATAATCTGGGCAGTGTTTGCTTCCCAGAAGTTTTGTTTTCAGATTATTAGAGCAACTTTGAAAAACCATTACACTTTAACCATTTCACATTTTCCTCTAAAATTTATCTGTGATCCTTATACATATTTAAACTAACAGTTGACCAAATTTCATAGCTTTTAGCATAGTAAAATGTGTTCAATATTCAAAACAATCTGGGCAGTGCTTGCTGCCCAGACATTTTGCATATTGCATCAAGATGGCAAAAAGTTCATAACTTCGGTTTGAAAACACATTTTTTTTTTTAATTTTCAAAACCCTAAACTCAAGTACTCATCTAGAACTATGAAATCATACAAATTATTTCCACAAACAGAGGTAGTAGGGTACGATCTAACTCGTTGGAAGTCAAACCACAAAAACTTAGCAGCATGCATTTTTACACATTCTAGCAAAACTAAATACAACTAGCAAAACCCTAGCCACATGCTTGCATGCAAATCAACATATCAAACAATCTAACCCTCAAGCATAAAATAAACATAAAAAACAAATAAAACAACCTATACAACCAGATCTATCATCAATAACAAAAAAAAAAAATATCTCAAAACCAACCAAAGATCTACCTTTGATGATTCTAGCTTGGAGATGATAGTCCTTAGCTTACCCAAACTTCCTTCTTGGATTCTATACCCTCAAATCGAGCCAATAGGTTTCACATGCAGATTTTTAGAGAGTGTTAATGTAGAAAATGGAGATGAGTGGAAAAATAAACTTAACCAAACCCTAAAATCTTACCTCGATTCTCACTAAAGCACCAAAGAGCTTCCAAACCTTGAATTCTCCTTAGAACCACTTTCCTTTTTCCCTACATCACAAGATCTATGCCATGCATGGCCATTAGAACCACATGCATGTACAGAAAATCCCCTTAGGGTTTTTGATTTGAAAGAAGAATAAAAAGAGAAGGAAGAACTATGATCTGAAACTTACAATGCTTGAGCTCGTGAAGATCTCCTTCCTTCAATGGTGGTGAGTGGGCAAGCTTGATGGGAGGAAAAAAAAAATCAGAAATGGGAGAGTGTGAGTAAGGGGTTTCGGGTTTGGGGAGTGAGAGTGGAAGAGTGGGTTTTTGTGTTTCTATTTTTGAGAGAATAAAATTTGAGGAAAATGTGAGAAATGGGAATAGCCCTTAACTTATAGGGTAAGTGAAACTCTTGCTCTCCCCTAGGGTATGTGTCATAAGACACTTGAGTGCATAGGCATAGCCTAGCTGCCCACCATTGTCGCTCCTCCCTTCTGAAAAAGATTTTTATGCCCTTGCTAAATTTTACCACACTTTAAGGCATTCAGGGACCTTTTGGTAATTTCACTTCTAATTTTTAACCAAAATTTTACTCTATAGTTTTTAAATATCCCAAGCTAAAATTAATTAAATAAATGTCACCAAAAATAAATTTTGTCACATAACACATAATTTTTGTAATTTACTCAAATTGACCAAAATGCCCTTAGAGTCTCGAGCAAGGATTTCCATTCGTTAACCCGGTAAATTGGAATTTAATGCCTAATCAATTTGTCTAAATTTTATTGGCTCGAATATAAAGTCCCAGTGTTAGAAAAAATTAATATTTTTATGCCATAGTCTCTCTCCTATTTAAGTAATCCGAGATTTTTACCGAATTAGGGTTTTTGAACCTGTCCACGACCAAAGGTCTCGGTTTCTAAAAATAATCGCACTTACCATAGCATGGCAAGCATTCAGATATCATAACTTCTTGTAACATAAAATGTTCACCTGACATAATATATAATACAGAGAATTAAAATTCCCGAACTAGGGTTTTACTCGGTGCCTTAAACACGGAGCGTTACACCAGCGGGCCTTGACTATTTTGGGCCTGCATTTTTGGGCTTCTCTCATAAAAATTACCAATTTTTTCATTCTATTTTCAGCTTTGTTTCTTTCTTCTTTTTCTTTGTGTTCAAAAGCAATTTATTTCCTGAAAATTAACACAAATTAAGTTAAAATTAATATTTTCAATTAAAAAAATTATATTAGAGTAAATTCAAGAAAATATTAATCAAAACATAATTTATTTTACTCTTTAAAACTAATAAATTGACATTTTGATTACTAATCACAACCCCCCAACCAGCTTATTGCTAGTCCCTAACAATTCAAGCGGAAAACAAAATTATCAAGTCAAACCAAGCAAAAATATCAAAGCATTTTAAAAGTATCAAACTACTTCAGCTAGAATTCCAGAGTTGTGTGTGTGTGCCCCAAACTATATTCATTTTTTTTTTATCACAAGTCATAACAAAAATAATATAAAAAAATCTCAAAAGTATAAAGGTCTCAACTCAACATTTCTCATGGGCATTGAAAGTATTTTTATGGGAAGGATAACACTCTTGCAGATGGAAATGCATCGGTTAACACTCAAATGGGAAAAGATAAACTTTTTAGGACAAACAATTTGAACAAGTATTGATCACAAGTTATACATATCAACTTATTAGAATTCAAATGACAAACAACTTTTGGGATTTGCAAGAGAAAACTCAAAGAATGAAGAGCCAGCTAACTAGAACGATAAATAAGAAAAAGAAACTATAATTCTTTTTATACATTTAATATTTTTTATTCATAAATATATTTACACAAAACAAGAGAATAATAATATAAAGAATTTTTTTATACAAAATAATAAGAAAAAGTGTTGCTCTTGTTATTTTTTTTCTTACTTTTTTATTTATTTAATTTTTTGGTACTTTGCTTTTCTCTTCTTTTTTTTCTTTTATATATTCATTTTTTTTCTTTTTTTTTTTGACAAGAGAAGCACAAAAATAAAAGGAAATTAAAAAATAAATAGAAGACAAATTTAAAATTTATGACAAAGGTTCATTCTTATATGAAAGCCTCTAGTAAATGTCATGTTTCAAATTACAAAAATGTGAGTTTACCAACTCAAATGATAAATAAAAGTTCAAAAGGATGTTTTCTCAACTGTCACAGCTCACTAGGGCTGGGCATGGGTTGGGTTGGGCGGGTTGGGGGTGTTTGAATGAGCCAACCCAATTACATCGGCCTAGAAAATTCTAACCCATTTAAAACATTTTTAATATGTAACCCAACCCTACTAATTACATTAAGGTTTGGGTTGGGTTGGGTTGGGTTGGGTTATAACCCATTTAAAAAAATCTATTCAAAATTCAAACAATAATGTAGAAAAGATGATCAAATTAAAATCTAAATGAAGAAAATATGTCTTAGTAGTTTCAACTACTAGTTAGTACTTAACAACTTAAATACTACATTCATCCAAATTCGAAATACAAGTCTTAAAATCATTATAATTATCCATAAAAGTAAGTAGATAGTTCATAGAAATTTAAATAGAGTAAAAAAAAGCTTGAATCCATCAATGATCAATGGCGATGGGTGCATTGGTCTTCTCCTTTGTTGTCGCTTTGTCCTTAAGTTTGTTGTCTACAATTCAAAAATCAAATTTAAACACTTATTGAAAATAAAAAACAATAAAGTAAGAACATTATTATCTAAGAAGTCATTTTGTGTACCTTCTTCAAGAAACTCATAAGCTTGTATATCATCCAAATACTCCCTTGTTTGAATCCCTTCATGACTCCCCTTCAACCAATTTTGAGTGCAAACTAGTGCCTCTACCATTTTTGGGCTCAAAGAACTCCTAAATGAGTCTAAAATACGTCCACTAGTACTAAAGGCAGATTTAGAAGCCACAGTAGACACAGGTATAGCAAGAACATCTTTAGCAATCATAGACAGAATCTTAAACCTTTGAGAATTATCCTTCCACCAAAGTAGGATATCAAATGAGGAAGTCATTGGATTGATAGTTTCTTCAGCCAAGTACTTGTCAACATCATTCATTTTCTCAGTCACAAACATCTGTTGTTGTTGCAAATAATTTTCCAATAATCTCCTCCTAATAGTTTCTTTGATACCACCCTTTGGTGGTGAGTCACTTTTACTTACCTAACTATATAAACAAAAAGAAAAACAAAGTTATGGTTAGAATACAATAACATGTATAAGCAAATCATAATAAATAAAAAACCAGCAACTAACCTTGTCACCATCGCTCTCACCCTCAACATTATAAGAATTGTACAATCGTTGAAGGATTTGTTCCACCTTGACAACAATCTTGGCAACAGTTTCAGCATCATAAACAGTCTCAAAACAATACTTCAACTTGTATCTTGGATCAAGCACAACAGCCAAAAACAACATGGGATTGATGTTCTCTGCACTACCCCAATATTTGTCATATTTCCTTTTCATACTAGCAGCCATGGTGGATAACAAAGGATCGCTACTACTAGCCAAGTCACTCAATTGTGTATGAATCTCACAAATCTCATGATAGAAATTGTTTGATGTTACATGCAATGTGCCACTAAACTTTAAAGTAACTTCATAAAAAGTTGAGAGAAATTTGACAAATATAGTAGCACTCTCCCAATCACTAGAAGTTGGCGGCCTAACCCTCTTCTTCCCATGTTCACTTTCCATGAAGAAACTCACAAATTTGTCATCTTCCTCCTCATATCTTGCGAAAGCTTTTTCAAATTTAAGTGCCACATCTAACATCATGAAAGTGGAGTTCCACCTTGTAGGCACATCTAAAACCAATCCCCCCTTGTAATCAATTCTTTCCCTATCCACACAAGCCTTGAATTTTAGCAACCTTGCAGGAGATGACCGAATGTATCTTACACAATTGCGAATGGCAGCGATTGAATCATGCATGTCTTTCAACCCCTCATTCACAATTAGATTGACTATGTGCGCACCACACCATAAATGCATGAACTCACCGTCAAGAACAGATCCATTCCATGCATTCACCCTCCTCTTGACGAAACCAACAGCCACATCATTAGCTGATGCATTATCAACAGTCACAGCAAAAACCTTTTCTATTCCCCATCCCAACAAACAAGCCTCAATCACCTTTCCGATTGTCTCTCCTTTGTGATTGGAAATTTGACAAAAATTTATAATTCTTTTTTGCAAATTCCAATCACTGTCAACATAATGTGCAGTGAGACACATATAAGCCATTTGGGTGGAAGAGGTCCAACAATCAGTGGTTAAGCATACCCTTTCCCCAGCTCTAGTTAACTCTTCCTTTGATTTAACCCTCTCATCACAAAATAATTGATATATATCCCTAGTCACAGTCCTTCTACTAGGGATAACAAATTTTGGTTGCAAATCCTAAACAAACTCTTTAAAGCCTTCACCCTCTACAACACTAAAGGCTTGCTCATCCTTGATCACAAACTTAGCTAAGGCTTTCCGACATCTCTCCTTATTAAAGGTCACAACCAACAAATTTCCCCCACCATCATTACCACTTTGAAAGCTAAGCAATTTTTGTTTTTTATCAGCCACCCTATAAGGATACTTCTTACATTGATTGTTCAAATGTACCCACAAACTACTTCTTCCAACTCTCCTACTATCACAAGCATAGTCTTTCCCACAATAGTTACAAGTGCATCTAGGATCGTTTGGATTCCCCTCCTTCACTTTTGTAAAGTGATCCCAAACTGTAGAGTTCCTAGTAGGCTTTTTCCTAGTTGTGGGTGGTTCACCATCGACTTCTTTTTTGGGTGACTTAAGATCAATAGGAGTAGTGTTTGGAGTTGTGTTTGGAGTGGGTTTTGGGGTAGTGTCTACGACATCATGCACTTCACCTAGTTGGGTGGAAGTTGGGCTAAGAAACTTGTCCATCACTCCTACATTACACATAGTAGAAACAATTACTTATTTCATCACTAATTTATTTAAGCAAGTATCAAAATATTTCAGCACTTGTATAAGTTGTATTGTATGATTTTGAGCAAATATCATAATATTTAACACTTATTTCAGCACTTAACCAATCTCTATATATGATCTCTATTTAATTATATGAGTTTGAAATTTAATTAACTTATTATGATTGGCACTTTAGAATTTAATTAAAGAGATCTCATGAGATTAATGTGTCATAATATATGTATATACATTAGTCTTTATATAAAATAAAATATACATTTTTAGTCACTAATAAATGTCACATCCAACAGAAACCAATAGTCTTTATATAAAATAAAATATACATTTTTGATAAAAGCAAAAATGTCTCAATATATATGTCCTTCTCAATAATTCAAAGCAAAAAGAAACCAATACTATTACTATACACGATAGTCACACACACATTTAAGAGTTAGTTTATATATATATTGGATGAGGGTCCCTAACACAAATATACAATTTCTAGGGAGGAGTTTTCAGTAGGACACGTGGCACCAACTCAAACCAACATTTTTTCCTTAATATGGCTTTCTCCTCTCTGTTTTGAATGAGAAAAAAGAAAAATAAGAAAAATGAATGATCAGCAAGTGTTTGTGAGCTCTTTGGTTCATCTTCTATATGGGTTTTATATCTTTAGCTCGGCAGTGGTTGGTGATCTCTCTCAGACTTTGAATGAAATATATTACAGAGATAATATACATATATTACACAGATAACAGTTAGTTTATATATATACTTATATTACATATAATACATATACATATACAGAATATACATATATATATTCAGATAATATATTATATTATATATATAATATATATATACCTGGAGAGAGCTGGAGCCAGAGCTTCGTGCCGCCGATGACGAGGAGCTTCGCCTGGAGCTGGAGCTGGAGCTTCGCCGAGGAGCTTCACCGAGTCACCTTCACCGATGACGACGACAACGTGAGCTTTGCTGCTGGACTGGAGAACCAGTGGACCGGCAATGTAACATAATGACATTTAATAGTTAGTTTATATATATATATACTTGTAATACATTAGTTTATATATATATACTTATATTACATATACATATACAGAATATACATATATATATATATATTCAGATAATATATTACATTATATATATAATAAATATATATACTTGGAGAGAGCTGGGGCCGATCGATGACGATTTGAGCTCGCCTGCTGGACTGGAGAACCAGTGGACCGGCGACGTGAGCTTTGCTTGCTGGTGGCAAAGGCACCATATGGACTGCGGCAGAGAACTCTGGTCTGAACTGAAGTGTTGTGCTGGTGGTGGTGCAGCCGAAGAGAAGAGAAGGCAAGGGAGGCAGGGATGTATAATGGCTTTATCTTTTATATGTATTATATGTAGGGTTTACGGTAGGTGGTCGGGCTGGGTTGGGTAGAATGGGTTAGGATTGGATTGGGCCGTGGCCGGCCCAATTAAAATCGGGTTGTTGCATAATTAACCGAGTGAGATTCGACCAGCAATTGTTGGGTTGGGTTGGCCGGGTCGGTCGGCCCAATCTCAAAAATGCCCAGCCCTACAGCTCACCGGGAAATGAAAAACTTTAAACTTGAAATTTTTCTCAATTATTTCTATTAACAACCATTTTACCACATGTTGGGAAAGTTCACAAAAGAACTTTGGAAACCACTTCTTAATAGCTAAACATAGTAAAAACTAACTCAAAGCAACAAGTTGTACTCACGTTAGGATAATTTTGAGAAAATTTGACTTAGAAATTCAACAAGACAATAAGATTTTCCAAATGAATGCTCACCACCTCCAACCAAAATCCAAACAGTGTCATCAATGTCAAAATTAATATTCAATGAAAAAGATAGGGAAAGAGAACACCTAGATGATGACAATGTCCATGAGGCAAGAGATAAAATAACTTGATAACAATACCCAAAAAAAAAAACAAAATACAAGAACGAAAAACATACAAAAGTAAAAGAAAGACAGAAAAATAAAAGTAAAATAAAAACAAACAAACCATTCAGAATTTCATAGTGTATAAACTGGGTCCTTAAGAAGGACATCTTCAACTTGACTCACACTCTCAATATAATGCTTTAGTCTTTGGCCATTGACTCGAAAAATTCTCCCATCGGTTGGGTCCTCGACCTTAACATAACCGTTGGGAAATACTTGTTTCACTATAAATGGATCAGTCAACCGCGATCTCAATTTACCAAGGTACAAGTGCAAATGAGAATCATACAGATGCACTTTCTGATCTGGCTAAAAGTATTTTCGCCGTATCTGTTTATCGTGAGCAATTTTCAACTTCTCTTTATAGATCCTTGAATTGTCATATGAATCATTTGTCAACTCCTCAATTTTGAAAAATTGGAGTTTGCGATTGATACCTTTGGCATTAAGATCAAAGTTAAGGGCCTTGATTGCCTAATAAGCTTTATGCTCGAGCTCAATAGGTAGATGACAGGCTACTCCAAAGACAAGCTGGCATGGAGAAATCCCAAAAGGGTATTTGAATGCAATGCGGTATGCCCAAAGAGTGTCTAGAAGACGTGTAAACCAATCTTTGCAGTTGGGATTTACAATCTTTTCCAGAATGTGTTTTATGCCCTATTGCCTAACTCAGCATGCCCATTAGTCTGTGGATGATAGGAATTTTCAACTTTATGAAGCACATCATACTTACGCATAAAAGCCTCAAAAGATCTGTTGCAAAAATGACTGTCTTGATCATTGATGATAGCGCGAGGAGTATCCTTGATAACACATTTTCTTTAAAGAATTTGACAATTGTAGCCTTTTCATTAGTTCGATGGGATACAGCCTCGACCTATTTTGAAACATAATTCACAACAAGAAGAATATAAAGGTTGCCAAAAGAAGGTGGAAAATGTCCCATAAAGTCTATCCCCCAACAATCAAATATTTCGATAATAAGAATTTGGTTCAAAGGCATCATGTGTCGGCGAGACAAGGAACCTAACTTTTTGAACCTTATACAAGAATGACATAAATCATTGGTGTCTTTAAACAAGGTGGGCCAGTAAAAGACCGCATTGTAAGATTTTTGCAGCAGTTTTCTTCACAGAAAGTGACCACTACAAGCATCATTGTGGCAAAAATTTAGCACACTAAACACCTCATCGTCGTGGATGCATCTTCGCAAAATTTGGTCAGGGCAATACTTGGATAAGTATGGTTCATCCCAAAAGAAATTGCACACCTTGACAAGAAATTTACGTTTATCTTGTGAATTCCAATCAGCAGGAAGTTCTCCTGTTACTAAGTAGTTATTAATGTGTGCATACCATGGTAACTTAGTAACAGAAAGCAATTGTTCATCGGGGAAATCATCATGAATAGGTGGACCATCAGCAAGATCGCTGAATTCAAGTCGGGACAAGTGGTCGGCGACAAAATTTTCAACACCTTTCTTGTCTTTGATCGTTATATCAAATTCTTCCAAGAGAATGATCCACTGTATTAATCGCGCCTTATCATCCTTTCTGAAAAGGATATACTTAAGGGCGGAGTGATCTGTGAAGATATTAATAGGGGACCTATAACGCCCCAATTTCATGAAGTGTTAATTGACTATTACCATAATAGAGTTTTGAAATAAAAATACTCTTTTATTTATAGTAAATCCATCGTGAATACAATCCAAATGTTTAAAATAATGAAACTCCGGAGTTTCGTAGTTATCATAAATAAAGTAAAAGAAACAAACTTTAAATCTAGACAATAAAACTAAAACATCATTCTAAAAAAAATACTGAATAAATTTCCCAATTAGTAGACTCGTTCCCATATGTTCGTTAAACCCTTGACATGTACGCCCTCCACCAAAGCTCTCAAACTTATTGCATAGTAGCCACATCTTTGCCTTTACCGGCATCACAGAGTACCCATGAGCCAAAGCCCAGCAAGAAGAGTTGTGCTGGACACAACCCCATAACCTTAACTTCAAATCAATAAAAATTAAGATAAATATAACATAAATCATGAAATAACGTATCCCAAGTTGAGTTGGACAAGTTCCATATAACATAAGCATGCGATTTCAACATATCATAAGCATGTAGTTTCATAACGTAGACATGCATTTTAAAATGTAAGCATGCCACACAGTTATCACATATACATACAAAACACATAATCCACAATTACATATAAGCTATTAAATATAATCATGCACTACTATATTCATACATTATCATAAACATATTATAAAAAATAAAAAAATCTACCATAAAGTACGTCAAGCCTACACCCTATGTATAGGTGTCCATTCTTCTTATCTCAAACCAGCACCTATCCACACGCCCTGACACATCTCTTCAAGTATCTTTAGCATGCCTAAACATGACACAGAACATCGAAGATTAAAACCTCCAACCAAACCAAACCATAAAAGATACACTCATATTCTTTTTTAATCTAAGTCATCCCCACAATACCCTTCAGAAAGTCTTAAAACTATACTACATAAAGCTAAAAAAAGGTACAAATTTATGTCTAAAAAGTGCATTTGAATCCACTAGAGCGCCAATGTGCAGTCGCGCTCATAGAGAGCGAGGCCAAACCAGCTAGGTAGCGCGGTCGTGCTAGGGATGGGCGCGGTCGCGCTAGGCTCTTTTTTCTAGAAATCGCAAATGTGATTTTTAAACCTAGGAATCAACCCCAATCGTGAAACTTCGATCCCAAATCATCAAATCAGCTATCTTAACATGTTTCTAAGCATTGTAGCCCATTTATTATCAATCCTAAACCTATAACAAAACATTCATAATCCCAGAACAATTAAAACTGTCTCAAAACATCAAAACCTAGATCTGACAAAACTTTAAACAGTAAGGTTTGAACACTTAAAGATCAAGATTCAGCCACAAAACTTAGATCCTTGCCGCTATAAGGTTTCCTATCTCTTCAATAACCCAGATTGATAATCTCCTCCAAAATCTTAGGCTTCAAAACTCATATCAAGAACGAGAGGATTGTTCATGGTCTGTCTTCCTTTCGTATATCGCTAACCCAGATGTCTGAAAAATTGTACGACTTCTAAATCTATTTTACTTATTATTTAATTATTTAATTTGATTTTAATCATGTAAAAACAAAATTACACTACTAACCCCAACCTCTAACTTTTCCTTAGTAATTACGTAAGCCCTTTATAGAAATTTCCATCCAAAACTAATAGTTTTAACTTCTCGTAATTACACTGTCTATAATAAAACCCATAATTCTACTTTGACCTCCATAAATCAACTTCTATCGCACTTTCGCCCTTAATACTTGAAGAAACCAATGTGTGTGGATTGTCTGACAGAAATCATAAAATAAACATACAGCTCAAATTATGCATATCATAGTTCATATTATTAAACACATAATATCATACAATTTACCAAAATTTCCTGACCCAAGCCAAATTACCATAATACCCTTACAAGTAGTAGTGGATAACCTTACCATAATTCCATTTCAAAGCCTGAGGAAAGGGAACTTTTGCAGAAGCATTGGGTGGTGCACTCATAGGAATATCATTTGGGGTGCTTGAAGTAGTGGTCTTAATGGATGGATCTTCTAAAGTTTTACCACTTCCAGTTGTGATGGCATTGACCTCCTTAACATTTTTATCATTGGAGTTGGAGGATTGGGCCATATGTTGCCCTTGTGCATTAAATAAAGGCTTGCAATGAATTTTTCCTTTTTAAGAAATAGCCAAGGATCCAGTCAGTTTTTAAAATTGACTTTTCATTTCCTTGAGTTCTTCCATCATTTGGCGATTTAATTTGGTTTGTTTCTCTATGAATGCATGAAGGGTATTCACAAGAGAATTCCTTTATGGATGAGCATTATATTGAGGTGCTAAATACACCTTTGGTGGTTGAGCTTGATGCTCATTTCTCCATTGGTTTCCAGATGATTGAGGTTGGTTGGAATCTCTCCAACTAAAATTTGGGTGGTACGTATGAAAGAATGGCTTGTTATATGCCCCCAAGGCATTGCATTGCTTCTCATAAACCCACCTCATTTTATTTAAAGATAAGCAGTCCTTAGCTAAATGCTCCATCAATCCACAAACAAAACAAGGTTCTTATGGTTCTGCTCGAGTAATCATGTGCGGGTTTTCGCCACTTTTTGCTATCAAGACCTCAAACAACTTTTTAAAGCTTTGAGTTGGGCCTTTTCTCTCTCCCCCACGAGTCCCAGTGCCACAAGGCACTCTCCCAGCTCGCCACACGTCACCCAAGCTGCCTAGCGTCTGCCTCCACCCGATCTGCCTATCCGTGTATCCACCTGGTGACCCGCGCTTGGACCCGCCGGACGCGCCAGTTGCCGCAACTCCTTTTGTGCGCGCCTCGATCTCCATTTGAGCCACTTTCAGCACTCCAAGCCTCCTAGCCACCTACATGCATCGTCTACAATTTAATAATAATCATAACACTAAAACTAATATTAATAATAAAAAAAATTATTTTGAAAAATCCTTCTAAGACAATCAATATGAGCTTATTTTCTTAGTTTTGGTGGTAATTTTTAGAGTAGAAAAACTATAACAAAATTTCCTCTCACTTTTATTCTCATATTTATTTTTAAAATTTTGTGAGAATGATGTGCATAATGACCTAATCTTCTTTGGAGGGTTAGGGGATGATCCCTTATGCAAAGTGATGTTATTTATGTTTTTGATTCAACATATGCCTTTAAAGTTTATACATTTGAGTATTTTATGTTCTTATTTTTCTTTATTTATTTTTTCTAATATTATATATAAAATTAGTAATGCTCTTTCTATGTATTTAAAGTTAGTATAAATAATATTGATGCTTAGTTTTATGTTCAATCTATTATTGCATTATGGCCTAATGGTATAATGTCATTCTTAGATTTTCATAAGATTAATATATTGCTTCTAAAGTAAGAACAGAATTGCTCAAATATATTTTTCTGAAATATGCATGCATATTAATGTTAAATCCTCCAATAAGTAGTTGGGATGTGAACCATTTAAATAACTAAACAATGCATATGGGTGACTCTTTAACATTTCTATTCTCTAATCTCGGATTACATCTTATTTTTATTAGCTTTATTTTTCCATCAAATTCTTAAACCAAAAATCACAACTCTCCATTTCTATTACTTTGTACTAATCTTTTGTGTTTACTTTTCTACTAATATTTTTATTCTTAGTTACCTCCTTGTGTAATCGACCGCCCATCTATTCTACGAGTACCGCTTAGTGGAATTCATGTTTGGGCGTTAATCACATTTTGGCGCCATTGCTGAGGATAGAACCCAGGCCACTCGCGTGACACGTGCGAATACTTACCACTATTCATCCAATGAAATATATTTTGTTTACCATTTGTAAATTTTGAGTAAATTTTTTGCAAAATTCATGACAACAAATTTTTTGTGAGATAGTTTTTGCTATTTTTACTATTAGGAAGTAATTTTTTAGAGTAATCTCATGCACAACCAAACATGTGAAAAGAAAGATTTAAACACATTCAGTTGAGAAAAATCCTCTGAGTTATCAGAATGGGAACATAATTTTGAAAACTTCTATTGATCATTTGAGTTGGTTAAATTAATTTTTGGGAATTTAAAACATGGCATTTACTACAGGGATAATTTTTGTTTTAAAGAGATTTCGTTGTAATTTATTGTAATTTTCTTTTCAATTTCCTGTGTTTTTTTCTTTTTTCTTCATTTTTATGCTATCTCTTGCAATGGAAAAAAAAGTTTAAAAGAATTAAAAAATAAGAGAAGAAAAAGAAGATATATATAAACGATATGGTTTGGTGCACACACACACAAAGTACTTGAATTACAACTTTGATAGTTTTAAATAACGTTTTCTAAATTCTTGATAAACATTTTTTGTTAGGACATTTTGAATAATTTAGCTCTCTAATTCATCTTCGTAATAACTTTTATCTTCTTGAATATGCCCAACAAGTCAAAGCTGTAAATAAGACTCTAAAGGACACACTCAAGATAAGGCTCGAACAAGCTAAAAGTGCATGGCCAAAAGAACTACCTGACGTGCTTTGGTTGTATAAAACATACCATCGAACAACAACTGGCCATGCCCATTTTCACCAACATATGAATATGAAGTCATGTTGTTTGTTGAACTACATCCTCCACACATTGGAGGCTAACATATGACCAAAACTTAAATCATTAGTTATTAACAGAGTAACTATACTTGATTTAGGAACAAAGAGAACAAGCCCAATTACGAGTCGCAACCCACCAACAAAAAGTTGCTCGATATTTCAATTCCATAGTCCGAAAAAGGAAATTTTTCATCGGAGACTTAGTACTAAGAAGAATTATCCTAAACCCTTGGGACCAAGCTGTTGGAGTACTCAGACCAAATTGGGAAGGACCCTATCAAGTGGAAGAGTTTCTACAGCCAGGAACTTACAAGCTTGCTCGGTTAAATGACAATTTAATTCCTCAATACTGGAGTAGAGAACACCTATGCAAGTATTACCAATAATACCGCTTTTTAATAGGGTGGCTTATGCAAGTATTTGAGTGTGTCTTTAGTGTGTTGTCTTTGTTGTATTGCATGAATCATTATAAGTTTTATAAAACAACATATGTTTGAAGAGGTCAGGTCAATGGTAAGTGACTAAGTACCTTAAGCTCCTCGATAAATTGGGGGGCATACATGACATATAAGGCAAGAGAAAACCATATAAAAATATGTAAATACATGATCAAAATAAGTGAAAGCATGCAGAAACACATAGGATATTTTTCTAAACATATTGAAATGTATAAAGTATTATGCTAGGTTTGGTCATGCGAGCAAGTAATTAAAATGAATATTTTATATGTATTAAAATACTAAAAACATAGTCTATACACCACAAGCTCGGATCTATGGAAAAATTAAAAGGAGAAAGTTGCACGAGCAATTGATTGTCCACACATCACGAACAGGTTGTTTGGATGTCCAATAAAAATTATGCTACAAGTTAAAACAAAAATATTAAAATCACTCATCAAGAGGAAGGTTTTGGTCGGTGAGTGTATCAACTTCATCATCAACATTAAGACCCATTGCTTAGAGAGATCTCTCCGTTAGGAGAGGCAGAGGGACCATTCTCCTCTACATATCGAGCAACATTTGGCCAGCTCATTCCTCTTCAAAGATTTTTGAATATGATAAAAATTTGTATTTTTATTATGCTTCCAGAACATATCGAAGCATGTAAACGTGGCTCCTTTGAAGCGCTCCAGATTGTTTGGGTTCTCTTGCTTGAGGGTTTTAATCCTTTACTACAACTAGGTAACTCTTTTGTTCTGTTGGATGGTGTCCTCTATTTTTTTTTTCAATTCCTTCTCCAGCTAAAAAACCTCCTCATTAGCTTTGGCTATGTCCCTGGACTTCTGAAGTGACTCCCGACCCCTTAGTTGTAGTATCAGTCAGTTGTTTGTTCACTTCGACCAGCTTCTTGCTGTCCTCAACTAGATGGTTTGTGTTATTGATATATTCCTCCTCACATCTCCATCCATGGTTTAGTGTGAGAAGACATTGCAATCAGGTAGTAAATTAGTATAATAGAATAGTTAAATCAATTCTTGATAATCAGAAGAAAAGAAATGCACTAATAAGCTCATTAAAGCTTCTTCCCCAAAAACTAGTCTAGAGAAAGAGTTGGCAGCACTTCCAATGCCTGCTTAGTAACTCGATGCCTGGCCACCTTATTGACCTTGTCGGTAGTAGAACAACCATCATTTTTCAACGTCTCGAAGGAGATGAAGGTGGAGTCTTGTCTTTGGTCGAAGGAGGAATGGAAATTGTTGTCTTTTGATGTTTTCCCGAGAAGGTCCTGCTAGAGCCTCCCATATTCTTCCTCTTTGATGGTCGTTGCATGGATCCAGCAGCTACACTATAGAGGCATAAATGTTGAATGCTAACAAATTTATAGGTCGTACAATGAGAAATACTCGAACAATTTTCTATATTCTACACTAAGTTATAACTCCTACTATTAGCAAAAAAGTTAGTTGTTCCAAAAGTCAGCAAAAAGGTATTGTTTGAATCAAAAACTATGTTAGTCAAATGAACACTAGTACTACTTGAATAAAAGTGATCAACACCATTTTCATCTTGGAAAGATGAACAGACGTCTCGGATGGGCTCCTCAAGCATCTTTTGTTTACCTTTGCCATGAGATGGTTGAGGACAGGCTGGTTGCTGGCTCTCTGATATTAATACCAGTTGTATGGGGCATGAATGGTTGATAGACGACCTGTGGCTGGTCAGAACGCATCTGATCATTTGTATTGCCACCAGTGGTGCTTTCAGTAGTTGAATCCTTAGTTGCCTAAGGGGTTCAAGAAGTCTGACCAGATGTACTTGCAGCTCTTCTCAAGTACAGTCGCCATAACCTATCCTTTACTTGGGGAGGTACAGTCGCCACAGGTAGTTCACTAAGTATTCGTAGCTTTTCTTAACATCCGTTAAGTTGGCCAAGATTTCAACACAGTCACGTACTCTGGGGTTGGAGCTGGTTGATACCATGGTTCTAGAATAAGATATGATAGAGAGATGATGTAATTTACGAGAAATAGAAAGGGTCAAACATAAAAGACAACTGTTATATCAAATTACCTCCCCAAGAAATGGACAAGTTATCAGCAACCAACTCTGTTGTGAGGAAATACTCCTTCTTGTACTTCCCAACACTGGACTTATAAGTGGTGCCCGTCAAGAAAGACCAAGAATCTTAGTGGTAGAAATGAAATAATTCGGTGTTGTTGTGTTTCAGATTTGATTTGAGATCGAGCAGGTAGTTAATCTCATAAGAAGTCAGAATAATCCATCTTCTTAAGTGGTAAAGAATATACAATGCAGAAGGCATCCTATATCCGTTTGGGGTTATTTGATAAGGAACGAACTTGAAATAGTTAACCACTCCTCGAAAGTAGTCATGTAGAGGCAAAGTAGCACCAACCTCTATGTTATATCTCAACTAGGAACTAAAGACTCCTCCTAGAACATTAGCGCACTAGTCAAGTGTTGGTTTAACTGAAGTAACCCCAAGAAGACAATACTTCTTGGGGTAGCTATCGACCACCTTGCTTGATAGCTCACTTGGTAGGGTGACATACCAGGACATCCTTCTTGGATCCCAACTTTACTACAACATAAGGGAGGATGGTTTTCAGGACATCATCATTAGTTGTGGATGTTCCTTCAATATTACTCGCTGCTTTATCACCACTCTGTGGATCTTTCTTCTTTCTACGAGAAACTTACATTACTCAAGCTAATGAAGGATGAGGTTTAGTTCAAGGAGGAGTATCAGAGTTTTGATTGAGAGGAGGAGTTAGTGAAGTATTGTTCTTATTGGTATCTTCGAACAATAATGCTAACATGTCATCTTCTATTGGTTGTTCACCTCCCCAATAGTGTTGCATGAATATCTGAAAATGAGAAGGGGAGGTGCGAATCTAATTTGACCAACATAATATATTTCTAAAGAGATTGGATGAATGTTGCTCGATGATAAACATAATAGTTTATCCAACCAATGACAAACATAATGGTTTATTCAACCAGCAAAGCATTCAGATCAAAAAGTGAAATAAAAAGTTTTTTTTACTCAAAGTGTGGGAAAAACACAATTTCCCCCGTAGATATAAAAAATAAATATTTTACTTCGATTTTCTAGGAAATTCATGATTCTCCACTAGTAAGGCCTATTAAGAGTATCTAATCACCCTAAAAGTCATTCTCCTAGTCTTTACACATCATATTTCTCAGCATACTCAATAAATATTAAAGAGAAATTCAAGAATATCAATCTATTTAGACATTTTTTTACATGTATGAGGAAATGGGAAACACATATGATCTTGGAAAAAAATTACAAGAAGATATGAGATTACAATAAGAAAATTCACTTATTGAAAAGTTGTAGAAATTTGGCTGAAAGTTGCTTCGAAGTAGCCTGAATTGATCGATGTTTGAAGAAGTTTTTTCTGTGGTTTTTGGTGATCCTTATGAAACAGACATTGAAATATAAGAATGAGAAGAAAGATAATGAGGGGTTCATATAATCAAAAGGGTAGGTGAAAAGTTTAGGTGAAAATATATTATTTCTGCACATGGGGATTCATGTAGCTGTTAGTTTTTTTTTCAAAAAAAAAAAAGTAATCGCGACGTTTATTTTCCAAAGGTAGTAAAAAGTTACTTTTGAAAAGACAGGTCATGGAGGCTTGTCATATAAGAGTATTGTTCAAATAAAGTTCATCTATTGCTAATGGCATCATGATAAACTTGGGGGACAAATGTTTTCCCTAAAATCTAGTGTGATGACGTGGTATAGATTATCGACACGTGGCAATCACAGGATGATCCAATGACATCAATAATGTAGACTCTAGTCGACCCTCGACTAAGATTTTGCAGAATGGTCAAAAGCTTTGCCACATAACAACTGTTCAAAATACAATTAAAAACTTCACACAAGAAGTTAACTTGAAGGAGGCGTACCCGAATAGGCTAGTCGGGTACTTTAATACAAACACATAGAACGACCAACTTAGGCATATATTTATTATATATTTACCATTTCATAAATAATGCATTATTATATTATTATTTTCCATGCAAGTCATGTAAGGACCACAACCCATTTTGTAAGATCTCTAAGCCTATAAATAGAGAGCTAAGTGCATCAATATTTTATAAGCTTATTTTATGCACACTCACATACACATCATTGTATTCTATTAGGCTTACGAAACTTTGTTGACTTTAGTTCATCGGATGGTGAGTTTAAGATTTTCTATACTAATAAGAGTGTAAGTGGATGTAATTCATTACCAATACTTGGGGTCGAACCATTACAAATCCTGATGTCATTTATTTCTTTAGTTCAATTCTATTATTTTCATATCGTTTATTTGATGTAGGTCATTACCACTTGTTTCTACAATATGAATAAGAGATTATGATTTTAATGAAGAAAAAGTTGGAAAATAATAGTATTCATTAATATCAAAAAAGTTGATATCTAAAAATTACTAGAACAATCTTACTAAATATTTAACATAGTTAACTAAGATAAGTTTACTAAGGAAATAGATTGGTTACGATAGAACGCATGAATATTAAAAAAAAAATTGATATCTCAAGGATACTATAAGAAGTTTGCTAAATCTTAGAACTTTTGAAAGTAAGAATGAGAGAAACTTCTACTGCAATGTTTATGGTCTTCAAAAAACTTCATGCGAAAAATTCCTCCTTTTTTGAAGAGATTGTAATATTTGTTTCCTTATAGAGTGGTATTTTAGTAGTTTGACCAAGGTTTAGGAGTAATTTGATAATTTATTTTGTGATTTATGTAATATGTGATATGTATGTTTTTGCATGATATTGAAATTGTGAATGAATTGATAAAAATGAATATGTTATTTAAAAATTTATGTAAAAGAGATCACGTGGTTGTTCATTCAAGTATTAAGGGCATAAGTATCATGAATATTGGAAATTGGGGTTCAAAATAGAATTATGAGCATTATGGTAGAAACTGTAATTTCCAATTATTAAAACTAGTAGTTTAAGAGAGAATTACCAAAAAGGGTATAATGAATTAATAAGAAGGCATATACCAATGATAGGATGGTAATTTGACGATAATGAGTCACTATACATAGAAAGAAAGAGGCTAGGGTTAGTTTTAAGCTCATAAATGATCATCTCTCTCACTTCCACAGTAATTAAGAGATATCTCTCTCTCTTGTGACGAAATTCATAAACACATATTCTTGAGGCTTGTGATTATTAAGAAGATCTATTATTTCATCTTAGAAGTGACAAACACTGAAAGAGAAGGAAGGAATTGAGGTCTGGTTGCTAGCAATTATTGTTAGGTAAAAGCTTTAAAACATTTCTCTTTAAAGTTACATAGTAGATCTAGGGTTAATGATACATGATATGGATGTCTTCATTTAAGGATGGTCAATTGTACTATTACTAATGTATAGACGTCTTAGGATCTGTATCAATGGTCTATAAGGGTTAGAAACATGATCGGAATGTTAGGGTTTAGGATTTAGGTAGGCTTTTAAAGGAAAAATTGTATGGGTACCCCGGTCAACCGACCTACGATTAAATTGCAAGTACAAAATTTAAGGAACATGTGTAGACCACCCACCGACTTGCACTACATGGTTGACCGACTCATGACAGTAAGTATAAATTTTTAAGAAAACATTTCAGTTGTGATTTTTATGTTTTGGGGTTTCTGATTTGAGGCTTTGTGGCAACTGTAAAAATGTTTAAAGGGTTGGTTGGATCCTAGAAGGTCTAGAAGTTATTTTGAATGTGATAGTTTGATGGTGGTTTCTATAATACTTACGTGTTGTCATTTGGCTTATGGCTTGATAAGAATACCTGAAGAGATGTGTGTGTGTTTGGATCACTGATGTGGTTGAGGTAAGAAGAGTGGACACCTGCATGCAGGGTGTACGCTTGACGTACCTGGTTTTGATATAACTTGTTTTATGAATATGCCATAATTATTATAATATGTGTTGCGTACTTATGGATGACACATATTATTTAACATGGGTGTGTGGTATACCCCAAGGTACTGTCACATGGGTATTGGGCCGCTTTAAGGGTGGTATATTTATGACATGTTAATATTTGTTATGAACTTGTTGATTAAAATGCATATGTGAAGCATGATTGAGTTGGATTCATTAATTGTTTCTATTTGAATTAAGTTTGGGTTTTTGGATTGTATCCAACAGAACTCTTCTTGTTGGGATTCACTCATGGGTACTCTGTATGCAGGTAAAGACAAGGCAATAATTGTACAACAATGATTTGGAGAGCTGTCGTGGCGGGCGATAGGTTGGGGCCTTACGTTTATTTGATGTGTTTTTTTTTATGAAATATATTTTTTTAAGTACTTAGAAATTATTTTTTAAAAAAAGCAGATGACGTTTGTAACATTTTTAGTTAAATTATTTTATTTTTCTTAAAATTCATAATATTTCAGAATTTGCTTTTGTTTTATTTTTCTTCATATGATTGATTTATTTATAAAAAAACTAAAGTTTTTATTTAATTAGTTTTATTAAATTCACACATGTAACACTTTGAGTATTCGAGGCGTTACAATTGGTATCAGAGCCCATATTTTTTAAACTTATTATAGATTGTCCAAACATGTATACTTACCACTGAAGACAAGCTCGACTCATAGCTCTGTAAGTTTTTATTTATTTCTCTTTTTAGCTTTCTTGTCGTGATGTATTTGATGTACCTGTCTATTAGATTACTTAGAGTGAGTATGGTGTGTCAGTTGAGAGTTCTAGAGAGATGATGGAACAAGGGTCAATGTCAAAGGTTGGGAAAGAAGATTTGTAAAGTGAAGAGGATGAAGATGCCTTTTAATGTGGAGTACAACATCGAAGACTTGGTTGACCACTGGTTATGGTCAATAAGAGCATACAACACGTGGCATGTAGAGGAGGATTGCTAGATTGCAAGAAGAAGTTTTTCATACTTAAGGCAACGATCCCATCATTGGAGATGCGAGAGGAGTTGGATTTTGTAGTGGAAAAGGTGAGCAAGACACACCCATAAGCAAAGAAGTACAATTACATGCTTGAAAATTTTGTGGAATGCCAAGGAGTGGAAAAAGGCTATGAAATCATGTGAGACTACTATGACCACGAAGTTAACGGACAAGTTGTTCGATTCACTCCTAGTTCACAACAAGTGGATATAGATAATGGTGTTTAGCTTTAAGTTTTAGTTGCAGTTGTAGTCTAAATTTTATTTTAAGTGAATAATGACTATTTTATGGTTAGAGCTTAATTGGATATTTCAATTTTTGATGGAATAAATGGCATTCGTTTTGATTGATTGAAATATTTTTTTTTTGCTATTATTAGACTGGGAGTCATACTAAGATATTATGATTGGTCCCAGGAGTGAGTTAGAAATATCCACATCCAAAGATAATAAGAAGTGATGCTTGGGTGAACCGTGATGTGGATGCACCACATACCCCAAGGAGGAATACTCTCATGAATTTCAACAATAATAACCATCCACATGCAATGGAGGTCACTATAAGGTGGGAAGAAGAGTAGCTTAGGCAAGTGAGGCAGCAACAGGCTTCCGGCACGTGAAGCACGGGAAGATCAGTAGCCACATGCGCCATTTGTAGTCTATGCTGAAAACGTAGATAGATAGGAACAACTGCATAAAAGGTCCCAAAAGCAACCTCCCCTAGAGATCAAGGGAAGCACTGATCAAATCATGGATGAGGAGTGGACAAATTTCATGAGGTTCATCATAGACTACATGTGGGTAGTAGGTAATGACAGAGTGTCATATGCTGAGGAACGATGCCAAAATTTGGCGGGAAATGGTGGAGTAGAGTTGAAATGTCATTAGGATGACAAGGGATGAGTTTCATGAGGTGCTAAATATCAAGTACTATAACGCCACAATACGTACATCAAATATGGATGAGTTTATTGGGCTAGTGCAAGGGAGTTTGAAACTGGTAGAATACACCCAAAAGTTTAATCGACTAGCTAAGTTTGATGTCGATCTGTTTCCTACAGATACGGTAAGGAAGGATCGCTTTATGCGAGGGATGAAACCTATGATAGCCTGCGATGTCGAGATATTTTCCACTGGGGGAGCTACCACCTTTGCCCAAGTCTTCGAGAGGGCACTAATTGTTGAAAGGATGGAAGATAGAATTTAGAAGGAGATGGCAGCCAAAAGGAATGCTCCAATAACCCTAATGGCAAGAAATGGAAATTCAGTGAAGGACCGGGGTCATCAAGATGAGATAAGAAGGCTATTGATAACAAAGGTAACTATGAGAATGGAAGAACCAGGAAGAGTCATCCAGAGTGCCCCAAATACAAGAAACAAAATCCTGGTGAGTGTCATGCTAAAACATGTCACTAGTGTGGAAATGAGGGACACATTAAAAGACATTGCCCACAACTTGAGCGGTTCGTTCCAAGGGAAGAACCAAAGATGGATGATATACTAGTTATAGAACGTGTTTATGCCCTCACTCAGGCACAATCAAAGGAAAGTACTTTCATGGTCACATGTCAAATCTTTTTCGTAGGAATTTCTTGTTGTGTGTTAATAGATTCTAGTACCACTCATTCTTATGTTGCCAATAGAATATCAGACAAGTTTTGTATACCATGTGAAATATATACGGTAGGATTTTAGACCACCATGTTACCAATTGGGGAGGTGGTGATTTCTACAAAAATATTTGAGCTTTGCCTTTTTGGGTAGACAATAGAGAGTTCTTTGCAGATCTAACTGAGCTTAAGATGGCAGACTTTGATGTGATTCTTCAGATTGATTGGTTGGCAAAGCACAATAATTGATTGCAAGAAAAATGTGGTAATGTTGGCGCCAGAAAGAGATGAGCCATTTATGTTCATGGGGATAACTACTACACTTAGAATCCTTATTATCACATCGTCGAAGCGAGAGAGATACTCCACAATGGGTGCATAAGGTTCTTCAAAATCATAGTTGATACTACTAAGGTTGTGGCGCAAGGGCCGAAAGAAACAAGAGTTGTATGGGATTTGTTAGATTTTATTCTTGAGGATTTATCTGGTTTAACACCTCATCGAGAGATCGAGTTCACTATTGAGTTAGCACTAGAGATCGCACCGATATCAAGAGCACCTTATCTGATAGCACTGACATAATTGAAGGAGTTGAAGACCCAACTGCAAGAGTTACTGGACATAGGGTTCATTAGGCTAAGCCATTCTCCATGGGGAGCACCAGTATATTTTGTAAAGAAAAAATATGGATTAATGAGGTTGTGTATAGAATATAGAGAACTCAATAAGGTGACTATCAAAATTAAGTATCCTTTGCCAAGAATAGATGACTTGTTCGATTAACTTCAGGAAAAGTCATTATTTTCAAAGATAAACCACCTTTTAGGATACAATTAGTTAAGGATTAAAGAAGAAGATATTTGGAAAATGAATTTTTTGTACTAGATATAGGCACTATGATTTTTTGGTGATGTCTTTTGGACCTACAAAAGCCCCAACTGCGTTTACGGATTTGATGAATCGGATGTTTAAGGATAACCTTCATAAGTTCGTCATAGTATTTATTGACAACATTCTTTTCTACTCAAGATTGTAAGAAGAACATGGGGAACACTTTCAATCAACGCTTTAGCGACTAAGACAACACAAGTTGTATGTCATGTATAAGAAGCGTGAATTTTAGCTACCTAAAGTGGTATTCTTGTGGAATATTAGGTAAGGATGAAGTCATGGTGACCCAACGAAAATTGAAGCAGTAAAAGAGAAGCTGATTATGGCGCTTGTGCTAATTCTTCCTTCGGGTAAGGAAAATTTCGTAGTTTATTGCCATGCATCAAAAGAAGGGCTTGGTTGTGTACTAATGGAAATGAAATAACATATATGTCAAGGCAGCTGAAGGAATATGAGCAACATTATCCCACCCATGATCCGAAATTTCCAGCGATAATGTTTGTTGTAAAGATTTGGGACACTCTCTATGGAAAAAGGGGTGAGAATTCCACTGAACACAATAGTGTAAAGTATTTCTTCACTCAAAAAGGACTGAACATGAGACAAAGATGGTGGTTGAAACTTGCAAAATGCAATACTATATCATCTAGGAAAGGTGAATGTGTTTACAAATGCCTTAAGTTGTTCAGGACCAAGTCAGGTGACAACATTGAGGAAGGTTAGGACAAGATTTGTTGAGGAAATGGATCAAGCTAGAATTGAGGTTATCAACAGTGGATTGGCCAACATCATTTTCCAGTTGACACTTTTAGAAAGTATCTGAAAAAGACAAGACGATGATCCACAACTAGTTTAACATCCTCAAGAGCGTCAAGAAAGGAATGGTAAAGAATTTTAAATTTCTGACAGCTGCATGCTGAGGTACCACAAACAAAATTGCATTCCCACTAAAGAGGAATTAAAGAAAGAGATTTTTGAATAAGCCCATACTAATCCTTACTCACTGCATCCTAGTACAACAAATATGTGTCAGGATTTTAAAGTGTTATATTGGTTCCCTGGGATGAAAAAGGACGTGGCGGAGTATGAGGCCAGATGCCTCACATGTCAGCAAGTAAAGGTAGAGCACCAAAGGCAAGTCAAGTTGTTGGAACCGTTGAATATCCCTGAATTGAAATGAGAGGATATATTGATTGTTTTAATGGTAAAACTACTGAAGAAATAAAGAAAAACATGACTCGATTTTGGTGATAGTAGATAAATATAAAAAGTCAGCACATTTTCTACCCCTTAGAATGGTGTATTCAACAGATCTGTATGTCGAGTTGCATGTGAAAGAAATAGTGTGATTACATAGGGTGCCAAAGTCGATAGTATTAGACAAAGATTTGACTTTTACATCCAAGTTTTGGGGAAGTTTGCAAAAGGAAATGGGTACAAAGTTGAAGGTTAGTACCCCCATTTCATCCTCAAACGAATTGACAGACCAAAACGATGATTTAGATTTTCAAAGACATGTTGCGAGCATGTGAGCTTTATTTTATGGATCATGGAGTAACTATGAGTGGACTATTATAGGACTATTGGGGTAGCACCGTATAAGATTTTATATGGACAAAAGTCCAAGTTGCCAATACATTCAGATGAGAAGGGGAAAGGAAGTTTCTTGGGTTGGAGTCAGTTTGGGAAGCGAATGAAGCCATTGGAAAGAATAGAGCTCAAATGATTGCTTCTTAAGACTAACAAAAAAGTTATACAGACCCTAAGCGCAGAGGTGTGAAATTTGTGATGGGTGACTATGTGTTTTTGAGAGTATAACCAATGAAGGGTAAAGAGATTCGGTAAGAAAGGAAAGCTAAGTCCCAAATATGTAGGATCATTAGAGATACTAGACAAGTGATATATCAGTTAGCCATGTCTCCAGCACTATCAAAAGTTTATGATATCTTTCACGTATCAATGCTAAAGAAATGTGTGTTAGACTCGTTTCACATTCTTAGTTATGAGAAATTGAATTTATTAGAAAATTCGTCTTATGAGGAGAGGCCAGTGCAGATTTTGGATTAGAAAAGAAATGGTGTTACAGAATAAGACTATTGCAATGGATAAGGATCTTTGCAAGAGCATTGTGGTAGAATAATCTACATGGGAACTAGAATAAGATATGTGTGAGCAGTACCCAAAATTGTTCAGGTAAATTTAAGGGAAGAAATTCCTTTTAAGGGGGATAGTTATAATAGTCACTTTCCTTATAAAGGGGTATTTAAGTAATTTGGCCATGGTTCAGGGGTAATTTGGTAATTTCTTTTGTGATTTACATGTTATGTGATATGTATGTTTTTGCATGATATTGAAGTAGTGAATGACTTGATAAAAATGCCTATGTTATTTGGAAATTTATGTAAAAAGGATCACATAACTGTTCCTTCAAGAATTAGGGGCTTAAATGTCATGAATATTGGAAATTAATAGTTAAAGTAGAATTATATTTTTTATGGTAGAAACTGCTATTTCCAATTATCAAAATTAGTAGTTTAAGAGAGAATTACCAAAAAGGGTTTAGTAATTTAATGAGAAATCTTAGATCAAATGTAGGATGGTAATTTGATAATAACGAGTCACTATAAATAGAATTAAAGAGGTTAGGGTTAGGGTTAAGCTCATAAGTGATCATCTCTCTCACTCTCACATTGATTAAGAGATCTCTCTATCTTTTGTGTGACCAAATTCATAAACACATATTTTTTAGGCTTGAAAATATTAAGAAGATCTATTCTTTCATCTTAGAAGTGATAGACACTAAAAGAGAAGGAATGAATTGAGGTATGGTTGATGGAAATCATTTTTATGTAAAAGATTTAAAACTTTGCTCTTTAAAGTTTCATAGCAGATTTTGGATTAATGATACACGATATTGATAACTTGGTTTAAGAAGTGTCAATTGTGATATTACTGATGTATTGTCATGTTATGATCTTTATTGATTGTTTATAAGTGTTGGAAACATGTTAGGATTGTTAGAGATTGAGATTTGGGTTGAATTTTTATGGTAAATTTGTATATGGGTTACACCGATCGACCGACCTGCATTGTGTTGGTATAAATTTAGAAAATCAGGGATGCAGCAGAAGGGGTGGTGGTTTTAAAAATTATTAATATCAAGCCAGGATCAATGCATATATTTATATATTAAATCAATGCACGATGTAAGAAAGAAGAATATCTCTTGTAGCCTATGAAAGAATCCTTGACTCTTTTTGTACTATCAAATGATTTTCCTATCCACGTGAAGACTCATGCCAAAGTCTTCCAAGTCGTTCCTCTAACACACATGGACATGTGTGGGGACGTGAGATTCAATGGTTTGATTATTTAGGCTCTCAAGATGTTCTCAACTCACGAGATCTATAGAGTTTGGAGAATAGAAGACTTAGAGAGTTTTTTAGTTTTTTTCGAGGCTTAGAAAAACTATAGACGTATACGTCTGATAATGATTGCTTCTTTTTAAACATATAAAGATAATAAAATAATTTTAGTTTTTTTAATTTAATTAAAAATTTATCAGTTAAAGATATTTAATTTAATTATCTATTTTAATCAAATTAAAATAATAATTAAATAAAAAAATTACATTTGAAATTAAACAATTCTAAATCAATCTCACGAACATGTGATAGTGCATGTGGCACACTCTACTACCCTAATTTTACTCATTTTTTTGTTTAATTAAAATTAAGATAATATATTTATTCAAAATATAATATAAGTATTATTTCAAAAATAAATATCAATTAATTCAAAATTAACTTTATCTTAAATTGTCATATTTGATTTATTATCTTGTACTAAGATAATATTAAACTCTCTACAATATTAATCCAAAAACTAATTAATATTAATTTCAAGTAATATAAAGTTTTATAAATAAAAACTCATTAGTCAAATAATTAACAAATTCACAATTAATTAATTAAACATAATTATCACTTAGCCCTGGACAATTAATTCCTTTGCAATATAGTCATTTTTCTCCATTAGTCTTTCATATTACATCTTTCCCATTGACAGTGTAGTACAAAGGAGACTCGGGGACCATGGACCTATAATACTAAGCTTCAATAAACCAGAATATTAATTAAACTATTTAATTAAATAATCTTACTCATTAAGTTCATTATTACTCCACTAAAAATATGGAATTTCACTCTTATTAATTATAGAATTATATTTACAGAGGAATATCTTGCAGTCCATAGTTATTATCAATATATATAGTTTTGTCCTCCATTTATTTGTTTGTTAATCAAAGTTGGTCAAGGTTTACCGCTTTACCCTTCTACTTACCTCTTGTTCCTTAATTCATTATACCTAAGTACCATTAATTCATTATAGATTAGACCTCAATAACTATTCAACCCCAGAATAACCCTTAAGAGAACCAATGTTCGATCCATAAGAAAAGAAAGGATTCCATTATTATAAGATCATGTTCCCATCCATTCAAGTTATTGAAACTCCAAAACAAAAGTCACTAGCCTAATTATATTAAGAGACCTTAACGAATGAATCAAAAGATCAAATAGACATGAACAAGAGTTCATGACTACTCTGGATTTAGACTGATCTACAATTGATCATCTTTTAATATATGAATTAACTCTTTATTCCAAATGGTTAAGCTTATAAAGAAATTAATTCACATCGGTCCTCTCAGATATAATCATAATTATATAAAGTACCATTACTAAGATGTCTATTCACATCAGTAATCTGAATCTAGAATACTTGCATCCTTCTATATGCTTAACAAACCGTACAAGCAACCATTGATTAAATATTCCTTACTTTAATATGTTGCTGACTATTTTATTCATTATATATGATCCTAATTTTTTCGTTCGCATACAAGATCATATTCTCAGAAAATGAATTGTGGAATTTCCTGATATTTATGTATAAATTATTCAAACATTAATTTCAAAAAATCAAATATAATAAATATTGTACTTCTTTTTAAATCAATAAAAATGTCTTTTCACATGGTATTTTATTTCTATATGCTTTCCACTCTTGTGGCTTCTAGGTTCCTTTGAATTAGCTATTGCTTTACTATTGTCACAGTACAGGATTAGTGGCTTCTCCATATTTGGAATCACTTCCAGATCAGTGTAGAACTTCCTAAGCCAAACTGATTTATTAGCCACTTCACAAGCCGCTATATACTCGCCTTCCATGGTTGAATATGCAATACTTGATTATTTGATACTTCTCCTGACTACAACTCCTCCACCAAGAGTGAAAACTGTCGTAAACGTTGATTTACGTCTGTCTTTGTCAGATTAAAAATCAGTTGCAATGTATCCAGTAGGGTTTAACTCAGCACCTAGATAAACAAGCATATAATCTCTCGTGATCCAAAGATTCTTGTGAATGTACTTTACCGCAATGCAGTGCTCTAAACTGGGATTTGATTGATAACGACTGAAAATTACCACTGCATAGCATATGTCGAGCCTTGTACACAATATAACATACATCAGACTCCCAACTGCTGAAGCATATGAATACATTCTCGTGTCTTCTTCTTTGTGAGGTATCTTTCGACATTGCTCCTTGGAAAGAATAATTTCATGTTTGGTTGGTAAATGACATTTCTTGGAATTCTCCATCGAGAACCTTTCTAGTACTTTATCTATATAATTTTCTTGAGAAAGTGCCAAGAGCTTATTTTTTTCTATCCCTTAGTATTTAGATTCCCATAACATAGCTCGCTTTGCCCAAATCTTTCATTTGGAACTTTTTAGCTAACAAATTCTATTAATATGGGAAAATTATCCCATAAACCATCACACAAAGCTGCAAAGTTCAGCCACGCTACGCCTAATAGTCATGGTATGTGAGGTCCTCCCTATGCAAAGAACATGAGGGACTTAAGGGCCTTGCTAAGCGAGGTTGTCCCTATGCAAAGAACACAAGGGACTTAAGGGTCTTGCTATGCGAGGTTGCCCTATGCAAAGTCCACAAGGGACTTAAGGGCCTTGCTTCCTATGCGATGCCTCACATTTGAAAGACCCTTCGTCTTCACCATTCCACATGTCATGCTCCAAAGCCTAGGGAGACCATGCGAGATGCCCTCGCATCCCCAATGCAAAGGTCACAACGGACTTAAGGGCCTCGCTATGTGTGGCTGTCCTTAAGTGAGATCCCCTCGCGTCTCTCCTAGGTGGTCCCATGGGATGCCTCGCATCACCACGAGAGTCCCTTCGCCTATGTGGCCTGATGAGATGCCCATCTCACTAGAGTCATACCACGAAGCCTCGCGAGACCATGCGAAACACGCTTGCATCTTTATCTTGTAAGTGGGACCATTAGAGACCCCTCACGTCTCGGGCCCAGAGCCCGCCTTGTGAGGCCATTGTCTCCCAAACCCCCTTTTCTTTTTGGAACACCTGCTTCGCTTAAGAGTCCCTACCTCACTCTCTAAGGTAGGTAACACCAGCGGAGCACATCTCCCATATGTGACTCAACCAAGGTCGTCTCTTACAAGACATGAAGTCGGGAACATCATAAACATACAAGGGTCGGTTTCCTACATTAAACTTGTGCTTTGAAGAAACCCACTCTACCTTGGGATGAAACCTGCAAACTTTCCAACACTTAGTGGAATACATAGAAACTTGGAGAGAAGGCATATCTTGGAGGAACAAGAACAACCATCATGTACAAGTACGGAACGTACTGGACTGATCTGCATACCACTGGCCATGTACCAGGAGTGGTGGTATGACTTAGTATGAGAAGTGGTGACATGATCTACATACCCCTGGCCATCTACCAGGGCCAAAACCACGACCCACTGCACCACTACGTCTGACACCACTACCTTGACAATGTACCTACATATGTTCTTGTCCCCTGGGACCACAATGTATCAGGGGCCATTAGAGACTTGCTATAAATAGGCTTCCACCCCTCAGACTAGAGGGTTGGATAATTCATTGTATACATAGGAAGTTAAGCAATTTACGTGTTTTCCTCCATTGTTACTGTTCTACACTATTCTTTCTCAAGATTTTAATAAATTCTATCTACCTAGTTTTTATAATACGCTTTGAGTTTTCCTACCTTATATCGTTGACAAGTTCTCACCGTCAACAGATTGAAACTGTCTGTGGGAAAGACAAGTATAAAGTCATTGTTCTTCCATCAATTCTGACAAGAAGAAATGTCAAGGCGTTCAAGACGCCTACGAAAATCCCAAGATGTTGAGATTCACCTGGACGGAGACCAACAAGGATCCTCTAGAAGAGAGCCTTCACTGCCTAAGAATGGAGGTATGCCAGAGGAACCTCCACCCCCTAGAGAGGAGAAGGAGGCATCATTCCTGGTTGTCCATCCTAACGAAGGTCATCTAGAACCATTAGATGCCCCCATGGGTGGCTTGGTTATGCATTCTCATCCTCGACCACCGATTGTTCCACACTTCAGCCACTGGGATCCATGTCCCTCTACATGTCTCTCTACACGCAGACCCGACAAGAGTGCTCGGGTACACTCTATGAGCTCCAGCTCCAGAACTCGCTTTAATGAGGATGAGATATGCGCATTGAACAAAAAGAATCGAAGACTGGAAACCACGCTAGAGAACATGCAAGAGTTGCCGAACAACCTAATGCAAGGGAAGTCAAGCATCCCCTTCCCAGGCATAGGGAGAAGGAGTGTGTGAAAGGAGAGACCACCGTCCCCGTGGACGACAGGAGGACCCAACTTTCTACAGAAAGAGAGTGTTATAATATCTCTCTTCGCACAATTGTCAAGCCACGAGAACCCATGGCGATGGTGATACATGGAGGCGTAAACCCACATTCACACTTGTGGGTTGATGACACTGCCATACCACGAGCATGGAATGTAGAATATGTCAATAGACATTTTCTGTAAGACTTCTGCATCAAATGCAAGAATATCCATACTTTGTTTATTTGATCTATGTTAATTTCAGTAATTAAAAATCAATGAGGTTGCCCAGATAACCTTGAAGTAGAATCAATGTTGTCGTATGTGCCTTTGTAATTTTCTTGCTATTAATGAAAGTGTTTTCATGGTTTTTCTCCAACAGTAGATTTAGAAATCTAATACGAAGGATATTATGCTTATTTTTAAATCGTAATGAACTTATATGAACAATTACACAGACGATTTTATGTGGTTCAGTGGTTAAAATCCACCTAGTCCACGAGACAATATTATTACTCTCTCATATTTTTTGTAAAGTTTTAGTATTACAATTATCTCTGATATTTATAGTGGAATTTCATGGACAGGTTTGGGTAACCGTGTGCAAAAATATGGTAAACATTTAATAATGATAATTCCCATTTACATAGGGATACAATTGCCTAATAGAGTATACTCCTGTTATCTCGGACCATAAATGTGCAATACAGTCTGGACATTAATGAGTGTATAGAGTTCCTTTGAGTCTCTCAGGATCCCTCAGTATGTGTCATGACCAGGTTTCCACGAGCTGAACATATTCACCGAGCTAAGGATCGAAGAGATTCCAAACCATCGTTCTTATTAAGTTTAGAGCTCCCTAAAGGGGATTTGGCCACTACATGTCTCGAATTGGATCGTCATCCTATGAGGCAACCTGATAACTATCTGAATGTCGTATTTCCAAGTCCTAAGTCAAGATTCTCACATAATCATTAGCTAGATGTTCTACTCGCCTGGTTTTTCCACATGTTCATCTACCAACTGTACCCCTATCTAAGTGATTAAACACGTACTAGTTTTTAGGGTACAACATTTTCCCCCCATGCTCCAGCTCGTGCTAGACGTCATCACTTTCTAACAAGCATAGTCGAGGATTTTAGGCTTCTGTCATGTAAAATCGTGCCTGCCTACTACTCGAGTGTTGAACACGTGGCTATCTATAATTGGCATGTGTTCGGGTTTCAAGGACTGTGACAACTATCCTGTCAACTTTTTGCTGCTACACTTGTCATTTTATCTTGGCCTTTGGATCTTGAGCTGACCCAATCAGATGGTCCAAATTAACTCCCAAAGCTTACGTATAAATATGGAGATTAGACTTGAGCCTTACCACCTTTTCATTCAAAAACTTTCCTTTAAAAAACAAAAATCCCCTTTTGCTCTCAAATTTTTTCCAAAACCTTCATCGCCCTTCAGTTTCTCATAAGCTCTCAAGCTCATGCTTTTGGAAGCATCAGTATTCTCATCAAACAAACATATACACTGTAAGTATTTCCTCATCTGGTTTGAATCTTTCACTTCTTTATTTTCCAATGAGTTTTTTACTTCGAAAAACATTTTTTGTTCAGTACCGTTTTGTGTTCTATCCATGTCTGAGATTAAATAGGGATCAGTTCAAGCTAAAAGAACGATATTAGACATGTTTAGAAATAAGGTATACGTAAACTGGGAAAATTTTTGGGATTCGCAAGGAAAATTCTATTGATGAATCGAATGGGGTACCTATTTGCATATAGAAGTGGAGAGGTTTTTAGGTTTGGCTTTGGGTAGCTTAAGGGTCACGATCCATAAGAATAACGTCACAGTGGAAAGTGAACAAGATACTACTAAGCCATAGGATCGAGTTGGGAACTGATGGCCTCCTCGCCCGACGTCCGTTGGAAGGAGAGTAGAGTTGTGCTCCTCTTCAAGATGATTTTGGCGCTTGGAGTGATGAGCAGGCCGGAGCTTTTCTCCCATTAGACCAGTATTTTGTGAATTTTTTGAACTACGTCGAACTGGCTTTATTCCAGCTCTCCCAAACTCGTATCGACTTTTGGCGGTGTTAAAATATCTATTTTTGATACACGAGTGGGATGTCCCAACCCCGACTGATATTATGTACTTCTTATGCCTCAAGGCCATTCCTGATCAGAAGGGGCGAGGTGTCGAATTTTACTACCTCACTTGCTTCCCTAACTCGGCTTTCTTCATTGACCTCCCCAGTCACCCAAATGACTATAAAGACCAGTTCTTTATGTCGAATGGGTTCAAGAATAGGTTTCACCGATACTGCAACCGCCATTGTAAGTATGCTAACTTTATGACTTCTGTACGCGAAGTCACTTATCATTTTTTTTAGTTTAATCCTTCTTACTGAGTTCGTTCTTTGTGCAGTTATATTCAAGAGGGCAGGGCAGTCTGAGAACCTTCGGGGTCAATACGAGACGTTGTCCTGTCTTTCTTCGAAGGATAAGGACTTCCGACAGGTAGTTAATGATGCTACCATGGTGGCCTGCAACCTGATATGCAAAGACCAGAAACTGGCTATTAGGTTCTGAGGTCCACCTCCAGTACTTCCCAAGCTTCCTCCTCCTCAAGAAGCCCTGCCTGCCATTGAAGACACCAAGGAGGAAGAGGATGTGGTGGTGCTGGTGCACACAAGGAGAGGTTCCAAGGAAGATTAGGGTCCTGACCAAGAGCGAGAAGTGTTCGGGGAAGCAGCTGACACTTACAGCCAAGGTAACCCATATAGAGAACTAGGTCGTGTTGCTGCTAGATTTAGGCTAATTCATTTCAAACTCAACCAACTCGTCAGTCGACATCCTTCTGACCCAGACCTGAACACAACACTCCTCCAGTGTGTGGATCATCTGGTAATACACTATGATCGTAGCTATCCCAGATGCACCACTGTGGTTGAAAACACCCTCCACTTTAGATCCACCATTTTTTAGGAATATGGCACAAATTGTAGGACAGGGCCTTCCTTACGTCAGGGTGTATTCTCCCCCAGCTTTAGGCAGTTCGTAGATGAATCTAGCTCAGAAGAAGAGTCTGAAACCCTTAAGACACATGATGTAATAATTCTAGACTCTCCCTCACCTCCGATAGTCCAGGAGTTAGAGGTTATGCGTAGTTCGGTCCATAACCCCAAGCTAATCGTAGTAGATTCCTCCCCTAGCTCAGAGGGTAGGGTTCTTGCTCTGTTCTTGTCTTTGCATTTTTTTTGACTAACTATCCCTTGTATCTGAATCTTCTGCTCGTTCCTTTTCAAGTGAAGAGATAGATTTGTCAGATGTCTCAGGTTTAAGAGGTGCCTTCAAGGTTGGCGGAGCTGAAGTTGGGCCCATGGTGAAAAAACCCAGGGCTCCAAAGAAACATGTTTCCAACACTGGAACTTCCATCGAGTCTCCTGTCAAAGACAAAGGTACCATCTCCACCCGAGAACAGCAACAATAGACTCAACCCTCAGCCCCGGTAACAACAGTCACAGATCTTGAAGCTCATCGTCCTCTCCCTTGACATGTACCTCCTTCGGTTCCTCAAGTGATCCAAGGCAAAGCTCCCTCCGTTGAGGTCCCAACTATTCCAATCCTAGTAAAGTCAGTCGAGTTGGCAAGGATCCCCAAAGCGTTTCGGGGGACTGTATACGAGATGGCGAGCCATATGGTGGGCCATGCATATAGAGCCAATGTCAAGGATCTGAGGGCCATGGAGGAGTGTACTCTCGAAGATGTTCTCAAGCCAGCTATGGGAATGAGCCTCACTGTGAGCCCATTTAATTCCTTTAGCATTTCTTTTTCATTTCTTCCTCTTTTTTACCAACCTTGACTTGCCTTTTACTTTTGTAGTCTATCCGGGCTCCACTCCGCGGTATTGCTCGGGCCCAAACTAGGAGTAACGAGCTCAAGCCCACCATAATCGTCGCCCAAGAGAGTGAGCAGTCTGCCAAAGCTAGCCTAGTTTCCTCCCAAGAGAGCGAGCGGTCCGCGAAGGCTGCCCTGATTGATTCCCAGGAGGGCGAGCAGACTGCTAAGAATCAGGTTGTGGAAGTGAGCCGTTGATTGGACCAGCTGCTGGCCAAGAATGAGAGCCTCAAAATGAAGCTTGGCGACATCGAGGCCAAAGCCAAGGAGGAGACCAAGAGGGTGAGGTTGTACATTGCAGAGTCATCGAACTAAACAGAGGAGATGCTTTACCGGTGATGGGCTTTCAACCAAGATGGGAATTTCACCTTAATGCAGCCGGGGTTTTGGGAGCCATTGCCAAATTAAAAATTCAATTCTCACAGAAACCCTTTGAGACCATCGAGGCTTTCGATGCTGCTAAAGGGGATGGCGAGGAAGTGACATCCTCCGAGAAAGTCGACAAAGCTCAATGATTCCTTTTCTTTGATTTTTATTTTATAACTAAGTCCCTAGGGATTAAAACAATCGCTGTAACACCCCGAATTTGTTATTGGGTGGGAATTTAAGGACCTAAGCTTGGGGATTGGAGGAAATAAAGTTTTTAAGGGCATTAAAGGAAACCTAGGGTCGAATTCACTCAGCTGAGGTAATAATTTCTGATATTGATCATCTGGGTTTTCTGGTTTTCAGATGAAGTTCTTGAGCCTCAAGCTCAATTTTGGTTTTCTGTGTTTGATGATGCTATTGGCTAAGTTTTGATGTTGTTAGGTGGTATGGATGAGATGTAGTGGGGTATAAGGTCAATTTTGAGTCTAGTTGAAGTTTGGAGTGGGTTTTTCGAGCTTTGGCTCGGGAAAGTTCGAAGGACAAACCTAGAAATTTTGCATGTGCTGGTTGTAGCGCTATAGCGCTAGGATAGGAGTGCTACAGTGCTATGCCTCATTTTCTGGGGGGCTAGCTTTCTGACTGTAGCGCTGTAGCGCTACCCTGCCTCCAAAACATGGTTTTTGGGATTTCTTTTAGGGTTTTTTCTTGGGGGCTTGGGGGTCGATTCCACCACCCCGTTTGGTGGAATTCGGCTTCCCGAGAGCTTGGGATTGGTTCTGGAGTTGGGTTACGGAATTGAATGTTAATGAGGGTTCTATTTTACGGTTGTGACTAGTTGTACTCTAGGGCTAGGACGAGATCGTGCTCGAGGGTCATCTCAATTAGCCAAAGTGTTCGAAATCAAAGGTAAGAAAATTGCACACGCTTATGTGGTTATGTCGGGACTAAGAGTTCCCTATACTTGTATGTAATATTGTATGATGGTATTATGCCATGTGAACATGAAATAAATAGCCTAAGAGTGTCAGAATTAATATTGTTGCACAAGGATGCAGCTCGGCCACTGGTAGCTGAGGTTAAGTAAATAATCACTAAGCTCGGCCTAAGCGAGCTGGAGTCGGTGGGATAAACAGAGGGTGCGGCCTAAGGGCACCGACCCTGAATATTGTGTGATATATTTATTGTTATTAATCTGATGATTATGTCATGTTTACTACCTAGATGATTGATTATTGGTTTGCAGATTGATATCATTGATTATGTGAACAATGTGGTCTGCTGAGTATTTGATTAATGATTTGTGAATTATCTGACTATTGATTATCGTTTATGATCTGCATTACAGGTGCTACGTGGTGTAGGTAAAGGCAAGGGCAAGGTGGACCAGTCCTGAGTTTGAGAGCTCTGGGGCAGAATGTACATAGTCAGGTGATCGGCCGCCATGGCCGAGGGATGGTACAGGGACAGAAGAACCTAAAGTGCCTATTTTTCCATTAGAGTGGCTGGTGGTTGTACATAAACTTTGAAATTTTGTAACTGTCCTTTAAAACCTATTTTGTGATCCCATGTATTAAAGATTTATTCTAATGAGAAATTTCCTGTTTATGACCAAAATATTTTAACCTTAACCTAATTACGACTTTAGGGTCACATTTTCAACTATATGACTTAATTAGCAAGCCTTGCACCTTTATAATCTTAAAGTGTAACGACCTTGGTTATTCAAGGTGTTACAACTTGAGGATTAGCGGGAATGTGGCAAATGACGATATTTCCCTTGGAGGCATTAAAGAACTAAGCTTGAGGCTAGGGGTATTTTAATTTTTTCCTCTTAACCTTATATAGACTTAGAACCTGTAGGAAACCTTCAGACTACTCTAGAACTAACACTCAACATTTCTCCCTCCCTCTCTACTCGGCACTCTCTCCCTCTCTTGGTGGCTTAGAGGGTTTTCGGAAAATTTGATGGAAAAGCTCAGAATTTGGGGCTGGGAGTTAAGGATTTGAAGTTGGAGGTGTTGAGGATCTATCTTAGGGTCGTAATCATTTTCGATCAAGTTTTCTTTATGAATTTCTCTGGTTTACTTTGAGTATTTTGGGTGTTGAACTCAAGTGATTAAGCTTAAGTTGTGGTGAGATTTTAGTTAAGTTTTCAGGTTATGCACTGCTCTAGGTGTGGTAAAGATATTTTGGGACTTAATTATGGCCTTATAGCATGTTTGGATTGATTATTGGGAGTTTTGGAATCTGAAAATGCTGGGACAAACTGGGTATGCAAGCGCTAGGGGGTTCCTAATGCTACCCAGGCACCACGGACCTTGGAGGATCCTAATTCTACCAAGGTGTGGCGCGCCACGATTTGTGTTCCATAGAAGATAACCCCAAGGCTCTCACTAGTAGAGCGCCGCGACCCTAGGGGGCAGCGGCGGCTCAAATAAGGGGAAATGGCCAAAATAGGGTTTTAAGCTCTAGAACTCAAATCTTAAGGCTCGGGAAGGATCCTACTACCTTTTTTAGTAGAATTCGAGGTCCCAGAAGCTAGTATGCTATTAAGAAGGCTTTTACTTTATTTAAATTGTGATGGCTATTTATCATTACGTTGTGACTAGGTTTTGCCGCTCATGCTCGAGTTTAGGAATCGTGCTCAGGATCGCTTTGGGCTGTCACCTCAGAACACAAGGTAAGAAAATTTTCTGTGCCCGTACAACTATATTTTTCTAAGTATTGTGTGTATGATTTGCAATTATTCCGTCATATGTGTGTTTGTGACGGAACGACAAAGGCCAGAATCAGCAAAGGTCGAAAACGGCAAAGGCGGGGAGCAACAAAGGCCGAGATCGGCGTTAAGCATGATGAATGTAAGCCGCCAGGGCAAGACCCTCAAAGGGTGTTGTACTCATCGTCTTAGTTAAGACCACGGACTTGGTTCCTGGTAACACCCCTGATCGGCGGAGGCCGCTATTTTGCTGATGTGTTGTTATGCTGATGTGTTGTTATGCTTTTGTCCTGTTGTGAATTCTGATAATAGTTTGTAATTGTCTGTGGTGTGTGATTAGCTATGCATTTGTTAAAGTAAATTATTATATGTTGTGTTGTGAAGTTTTCTTGCTGGGCCTCGACTCGGGGGTGCTCTGTGGTGTAGGTAAGGGTAGGGAAAAGGTCGATCAACCAAAAGTTGGAGGGTATGGAGTTGTGCGTACATGCTTGGCCTACCTGGCTACCACGGTTGGGGTTATTTTGAGGGTCATGTTATAAACATTTGATTTTGTCGTTTAGGTCGATTGTTCCCTAACTTTTGAGTTGTAAATATATTTTGAAACAATGTTTTGGGATCCTAATGTAACACTTTAATAATTTCAATGAATGTCCAACCCTTTATACTTATTTTAATTAAACAAGTCTTTATTTTGATTTAATCACACTTTTCAGTCCAATACCTCGATTAGCGAGTTAATGGCACCTTTTAAAATCACATGGTAACGACTCTAGGGGAGTAGGGCGTTATAACTTGGTATCAGATCGAGTCAAGGTTTATGATTCCTAGAGATTGACCAAACATGTACACTCGCTGCCAGAGACAAGCTCGACTTAGGGTTGGTTGAAATTAAGTGCAATATTTTTTTTAACTACTTATCTAAATTGCCTTATCTTCTAGAATACAGAGCATGATCTATATGTATGTATTTTTTGGGAATGAGACTTAGTAATTAATGCATGAGTGTTATGGACTTGCGTCCTAGTATGCATATTATATATGGCTATTCTGTTGTTTGGCCTTGTTATTGGTATAGTTCTGGAGGAGAATATCAGGGCTGGTGGGTAAGGATATTGGTTACAGATGGATTTGGAAGTTTTGTATCCAAGATCAGGCATTGTTAATGGTGGGGTTGCCGATGACAGTTGAGGCCAGAGTCCTCCATCTGCCCCTGGGATTGGCAGCAGATGTTTGCTAGCATGCAAGCAAGATTGCAAAAGCAAGAGGAAGAGATTAGGTGGTTAAGATAATGGGTTCTGTCAAGAAACGCTTCCCTATGTGTGTTGGCAACAATGACACCAGCTACGGTTCAACCTGTGGGTTGAAACAGATGGGAATTACTGTATGAAAGATTCCAGAAGTGTCATCCTCCAGTTTCTGAGGGATGTTTAGACCCGTTCAGAGTTGAATAGTGGATGGGCATGATTAGCTTCGTCCTTGGATATATAGGAGGGAAAGGAAATGATAGAGCGGCTTGTGCCACGTGAGGATGCCCGAACGAGGTGTGAAGTTGAATCCCATACCTAGAATGTTGCCATGATGGGTTGGGAGGAATTCAGACAATGGTTCAACGAGAGGCACTTCTGTGACGCAGTTTGAATTACAAAGACTAATAAGTTTATGAACACGGTTCAGGGTAGTATGCTGGTGAATTTCATAGATTGGCCAAATTTGATTTTAATTTGGTACCAACGAATGTGGCCCATAAAGAGCGATTCATTTGAGGATTGAACTCTGGGATGACCCAGAGCGTTAGGATCGCTCCAGTATATTAGATTGTTGCCAACGCTTGGCCAGTAGGGAGGGTCATTGTTATAGAAGACGCGGGAGATGAGACATGGAGTGAGAGTGTCGTAGGGCGGGAAGCTAACGCATTGGTATCCCAATTTGCGGGATTAGGTAGGGGCGGAGGCCCAGTAATTGGGAAAGAAAGACCCTTGATAGTTCTACTACTTCTAGTCCCGACAGAAGGGGTCATAGTATTCAGGGTGGTCACTAGGACGACGATGAGATCTGGAGGAGTTACCCAGTATACGCCAGGTGCAGGAGACGCCATCTGGGAGAACGCTGAGTGAAGGCACGTGTACCGTCCCAAATTACCTAATAAGGCTTAGGGCCTTGATTAGGAGGCTAGGATGGCTATAAGGCTCAAGAACACCTAAAGAACAGCTAATAACTCTAACAAAATTTAGTAAAAATCACGGATTAAAACATTACCTCAACAGTGAATGGTGATCACTTAGCCACATGTTATCCGAACCCTAACCTGAGCCTTCAATTCCTTGGGTTCCAGCCAAAATCTCCTTAATTCTTCTCAAGAACACACTTAGGGAAGCTGAGAGAGAAGAAGTGAGAGAGGGAGAGAGTTGGTTCAGAGAGTGTGAGGTGTTTTTGTGTGTTTATGCTTTGTTTCCTTGAGGCTTAAACGACTTAAGCTAATCCCGAGGCTCAGGTACCAAAAACGTCCCCGAGGGCAAAAATGGTCAAAATCCGTAGTATTCCCTCCTAATGTCACTAACTCCAAATAAATCATCAATTATTCATTCCCATTACCCGATAACCCAATTTATTGCTAAATACCTAAAATACCCTTTGACTCACCCTGAGTCGGGTACTTAGTCCAGTTGTGACTTTCCCACTAACTTGCTCCCTAGGATCATCTCGTGCCGAGTAACCCAAATAAACTCACATAATAAAGTGGTCTCTCACATATATCACATATATGCACATATATACAATTATGCCCATAATAGGCCAAATTATGAAAATTTCCCATCTAATAAGAAACAGGCCTACATGCATATTTAATATTCCTAAACATGCATAAATAGTTATATTATCTTTAAATCATATAATCACATAATCATACGCATTATATCCAGGGGAAATTTCTCAACTTAGTTCGTATTCGGAATTATTTTGAAAATCCAAGCTTTAAAAAGTCGTTGAATAATCAATTTTTCCAAACTCTAAGTTTCAAGCTTTATTATAATACGTTGAACTCTCTTAAAAGCTCTCTTAAGTTATGTGCTCCCCAAGCGACCAGAACTTATAAAATTTCTAGGTTGCTTTTACAAAAATGAGCCAGCAATAATAAAATGACAAAATTGATTACGTAATAATCCAATTCTTAATAAAATGAAATGGTTTTTATAGATAAGCCTTACATGAACAATAATTCCAAAAACATTGAAGACAACAAAATTATTGATAGTACTTTTTAAGGTGTACGACAGTCCAGGTTCGTGGATCTATTTCTCGACTTAACTGGGCAAGCTTAAAGGTCCCTACGCGCAGGATCTCCATGATCTGGTATGGTCCTTCCCAGTTCTACCCTAGCACATCTTCCTTGGGATCTTTACATGCCAAAAATACCATAGGGAGAACCAAATCACCGAGTCCGAGTCTGCGTCCTTTTACCTTTGAGTTGAAGTAACGAGTGATCTTCTGCTGATAATGGGCGAGTTGCAATTATGACGCTTCTCATTTTTCCTTGATCAGATCAAGGGATTACCTAAGCAACTCGTGGTTCTCATCTCGATTAAAGTTTTTCTGTCTATGGGTCCTCACCAACGCCTCAATTGGGAGATTAGCCTCTCTTCCAAAGGTTAGAGAAAAAAGGGTATGCCCTGTGGAGGTTCGATGTGAGGTTCTATAGGCCCAGATGACTTGCAGGAGATGCTCATGACATAGTCCCTGGGCTTCATCTAATCGCTTCTTTAAGCTCGCCTTTAGGGTCTAGTATATGGCCTCGACCTGCCCATTTTCCTGCGGGTATGCTACCGACGAAAAACTCTTGGTTATGTCGTATTTTTCACAAAATTTTGTGAAGAGACCACTACCGAACTGAGTTCTGTTGTCAGACATGATCTTTTTTGGGAGCCCAAATCGACATATGATATTTTTTAGGACAAAATCCAAGACTCTCTTCGAGGTGATGGTTGCCAGAGGTTTGGCCTCCACCCACTTCGTGAAGTAATCGATGGCGACAATAGCATAATGAAATCCTTCCTTTTGTGTTGGCAAAGAAACATTTAAGTCAATTCCCCATACTACAAATGGCCAAGGGGCATGGTTAGCTCAATGGGAACTACTCGGGAAATTATGGCGAAGCGTTGACATTTGTCAAATTTTGGCACATACGAAATCGTGTCCTTTGTTACCGTGGGCCAAATATAACGCAGTCTCAGTACCTTCAGATCAGGTTTTACCCCCCAGCATGGTCTTCGCAGAAGCCTTCGTGTATTTCTTGAAAGATAGTCTACGCTTCCTTGAGAAAAACACACCGTAGCAGGGGTAGCGAATGCTCTTGTCGATATAGAATACCTTCAACCATAACATATCACAGAGATTGATATATCATCTTTCTTCCGCCCTTTTGATCGTCAGGTAACTTACCTGTTGTGAGGTACTCCACTATGGTGGTCATCCAGGTCAGCTTTATGTCAATCATTCCTACCTCAACTGTTTCTGCTATTATGCTCAGTTTTTCCAAGAACTCAATTGGAACTACGTTCAGTGTATCTGCCTCTTTGGTGGAAGAAAGTTGAGTCAAAGCATCAGCATTAGAAATCTGCTAGTGGGGTACTTGTTCAACAGAGCTAAACTCGAATTCAGACAACTCGCCTTTAACCTTGAGTTTGGTATTCTCCCAATATTTGATTGACTATGAGCTGGAAATCACTATAACATTGGATCGCCTTTGCTTTTAGCTCTTTCGCCACTCTTAGCACTGCCAATAAGGCTTCATACTCGGCATCGTTGTTGGATGCTTCAAATCCGAACCTGAGAGTTTTATGGAATTGATGCCCTTCAAGTGAGATTAAAAATATCCCAGCTCCTGATTTGTTTTCATTAGAGGATCCATCAACGAAGATTTTCCACAATTCCTACACCGGTTCTCTCATCAGCTCGTCCTGAAAACCTGTGCACTGAGCCATGAAGTTAGCGAGGGCTTGACTCTTGATTGCTATGTGTGGCATATATAACTTCTCGAACTGGCTGAGTTCAATGGCCCACTATAGTAAACGTCTCGACGTTTTAGATTTTTTCAAAACCTCCCTTAAAGGTTGGTCGGTTAAGATGTGGATAGTGTGGGACTGAAAGTATGGTATGAGCTTCCTTGAAGCCAAAATAAGACAGAAAGTGAGCTTTTTCTATTATTGGATATTGGGACTCAGCTCCAAGAAGTCTATTACTTACATAGTACACTAGTTTATGCGCCCGACTTTCCTCTCATGTAATGACCCAACTATTTCTAAGACCTTGGCTCATTAAACTACTAGACATAACTACTATTTTAGGAAAACATACATAAGAAAATAATCATAACTTTATTGAAAACCCAAAATAAATATTGTGCAAATTACAAAATAAGATATAAATATGGTATGGGATCCCATTGTTTATAAAAAATAAAAATAAAACATAAACTTTAATTGTTAATAATACTAAATGCGGAAATACATCAAAACATGATTTAAAAGACTAAAAATAAATAACGTCATCCTCGATCGACACGCAGTCCATTCAATCCATTCATCCTTAACATACAAGGCAGGCTGCCAAGAATCCTTCCGCCTTCCATATTCATTCTCCTGCATCAAGCTAAAAATAAAGGAGTGAGCCTAGTGCTAAGAAAGGAAAATCTACTGTCAACATACAACATATATCATAAATATAAGACTACATCATATTCATATACAATAAAACATATGATTATAAACATATATCACATATGACTACAACATTAATGGCCAATATTTACTATTATGGCTTGTTAGCCAAACAAGTCATATGCCCAATATAACATCTTGAGGCTTGTTATCTTAACAAGTCATATGCCCAATCATAACTTCTTGGGGCTCGCAAATCTAAGCAAGTCGTATGCCCAAGCGACTGAAAACATATTCTTGGGGCTTGTTGTTTAAACAAGTCATAAGCCCAAGGAATATAAAACATACTATACATGTACTTATCATAACATAAACATATCATAACAAAATATCTATCCTATTTTCCTTACCAGCACCGTCATATTTGAGAACAAGGACGGGATTTAGAACAATCCTAAAACCAACATAAAACCATATGAGTATCTATAGAAAAGAAGATGAAAGGAAACTAAACCATCAAGGAGGAAAACTTACAGAGAACCTTAATGTTTAAGAACTTAAGCACCTAACCACAAAACCATAAACAGAAGTTAGGATATAAAAGAAACTTAAGGAAAACTAAGAAATCATAAAGAATAGAACTTATGAATAATATTACCTTGGATGAACTAGAACCGATCTACACTTCAATATTGAAAACACACTTTATCTCACTACCCAAGTGTTTATAAAGCTTTTATCCCCAAAACCCAAGTGGATCACTCTATGGAAGTCCTAGCAGCTTGAAGGCTCTGAACACAGCTTGAAGAATGAAGAAAAATGGCTGAGTACTAGGTCATATTTATAGAGTTTTAGGAGTGAAACTATGCTATTAAAAAATACTTAAATCCTTAAATAAACATGATTATGACAAGTGTCATGCTCTTAATGGTTTTGGAAGATTCTAGAGTTTCTAGAACTTTCTTTTATAATTAAATCTTGAAATAAGCATGATTATGATAAGTGACATGCTCTTAGTGGTTCTGGAAGGTTCTAGAGTTTCTAAATCTTTCTCTTATTTAAAAAAAAATACTTAATTTCATTCAAACTATAAATCCATATTTAAATTTAAATAAAATAGAATCCCATCTTCTGTAAAAAAATATCTCTAAATTATCTAATTAATATTTTTATTAAATAATTAAGGAATAATCTAACATAAAAAAAATATCCCAACCTCTAACTTCCTCAATCTCGCAACTCTAAACTCACCTATAGTAAAATCAACGGAACTGGAGTTGTAGGATTCTAATTTAGACAATCTTTATACCGTTAGAAAGCTAATTCAATTATCTACAACTTTCTAGTGATACTATTTTTCAAAATTTATAATATAACTAGGTAAAAAATAGGTCGAAAGTTACAGTACCCTAAAGTTACGAAAAATCTATTTAATTATCTAAATAACAACATAATCCACAAATATCTTAACTAACCATAAAATATCAAACTATTATTCCCTAGGCTAATTTCGAATTTACTAAGCCCAAAATCTTATTGGGCTTTTGGGCTTTATGTAGGCTTGATCCATAACACTTTTTAATAATATCATAATTAATTTATTCTTATGCAATCACCCCTTTTTTCCACAAACAAGACTACTATTATCATAAACCTATACTATACTATAATAATCATAACTACTAAAAAAAATTAAACCATATGTTATAATTAATATTCTTAAACTATAGGTTGAACCAAAATCCGCGAAATCTAACATACTACAAACTAATACTAACTACTACTACTACTACTACTAACATACTACAAACTAATACTAACTACTACTACCACTACTACCACTACCACCACTACTACTACTACTACCACCACTACTACCACTACCACCACTACTACCACTACCACCACCACTACCACTACCACCACTACTACCATTACTACCACGACTACTACTACTACCACTACTACCACTACCACTACTACCACTACTACCACTGCTGCTGCTGTTGCTAAAGCTACCAATACATTGTGACTATCTGCTAAAGCTGGCGGTAGGGCTAATCTATATGCAATTGTTCCCACCTTTTCCAATATCTCAAAAGGACCTATAAACCGGGGACTAAGCTTTCCTTTCTTCCCAAACCGCTTCACACCTTTCATAGGAGATATCTTTAAGAAGACTTGATCTCCGACTTTGAATTCCACATCATGCCGCTTGTCATTAGCATAATTTTTCGGATGGCTCTGAGCAGCGAGCATACGCTTTCTAATTAGTGCTACTACATCAAGAGCTTCTCTAACAGCTTCGGGACCAAGAAGTTGCCTTTCTCCTACTTCGTCCCAATGTAGTGGTGATCGACACCTCCTTCCATAAAGCAACTCGTAGGGTGCCATCCCGATCATTGACTGGTAGCTATTGTTGTAGGAGAACTCTATCAACAGCAAATACGTACTCCATGATCCTCTGAAATCAAGTACACAAGCGCACAACATATCTTCTAAAATATGTATGGTACGCTCGGACTAACTGCCTGTCTGAGAATGAAATATCATACTAAGACTTAACTTGGTACCCATTGTTTGCGGCAAGCTTCCCAAAAATCTTGATGTAAACACCGATCCTCTATCGGACACTATAGTCTTAGGGTTTCCATGCAGTCATACTATCTCCTGAACATAAATGTCTGTGTATTGATCTGTTGTGTACGTAGTCTTGATAGACAGAAAGTGAGCTGACTTGGTTAGTCTATCTACTACTACCCAAGTGGAATCGTGCTGCTTACTTATTCGTGGTAGTCCTGTCACAAAATCCATGGCTATGTCGTCCCATTTCCATTCTGGAATACTAAGCGGTTGCAATAAGCCTGTAGGCCACTGATGTTCTACTTTCACTTGCTGGCATACTAAGCATTTAGACACATACTCCGCTACATCTTTCTTCATTCCTGGCCACCAATACAACGCCTTGAGGTCGTGAGTCATCTTGGTCGACCCTAGGTGAACTTAGTATGGGGTATTGTGCGCTTCTTCTAAAATCTTTATCTTAATTCCTTGATCATTCGGCATGCATACCCGATCCTTATATCTCAAGAACCTCTGTCCTGATATCGAGAAATTTGTGGCCTTGCCTTCTTTAACTGCATCCAAATGTGGTATAGTATTTTTCAGTCATAATCCTTTACTAGTTCTAACCACCTGCGCTGCCTCGTGTTGAGCTCCTTTTACGTGAAGAAATACTTTAAGCTTTTGTGGTCCGTATAAATCTCACACCATTCACAATAAAGAAAATGGTGCCATATTTTCAAAGCAACGACCACCGCTACCAACTCCATATCATGCGTTGGATAGCGTTGCTCATATTCCTTCAGCTGCCTTGAGGCGTAGGCTATTACCTTGTCATTCTGCATCAGCACACAACCCAAACCTTGCTTTGACGCATCACAGTAGACTACAAACTTGTCATTGGGTGTCGGTACATAAAGTACTGGTGCTGAGCATAGCTTATCCTTAAGCAACTAGAAGCTCTCTTCTCACTTATCCGTCTAGCTAAACCTCTGCTATTTCCGGGTCAGGTTGGTGAGTGGAGTGGCTATCTTAGAAAATCCCTCTACAAACCTCCGCTAATAACCTGCTAGTCCCAGAAAACTTCTTACCTTAGACACATTCTTAGGTCTTGGCTAATCCTTCACAGCCTCTATCTTAGATGGGTCTACAACAACTCTTTCTTTGGATACTATGTGCTCGAGGAACGCTACTTGCGACAGCCAAAATTCGCACTTCTTCAACTTGGCGTAAAGTTGATGCTCCTTCAGTTGCAACATGGTCATTCTTAAATGTTCCTCATGCTCGACTTCATCCTTAGAGTACACCAAAATATCATCGATGAATACTATGACGAATTTGTCCAAGCAATCCTTAAAGACCCAATTCATTAAATCGATGAATGCAGCTGGAGCATTGGTAATACCAAAAAACATAACTAGAAATTCATAATGTCCATAACGAGTTCTGAAAGCCTTCTTGGGAATATCCTCTTCCTGTACCTTGAGCTGATGACACCTGGACTGTAGATCAATCTTTCAAAACACGGTCGCACCTCGGAGTTGATCAAACAAGTCGTCAATCCGAGGTAGTGGGTACTTATTCTTAATCGTCACCTTATTTAGTTCACGGTAATCTATGCACATTTTCATGCTTCCATCCTTTTTCTTCACAATTAGAACCGGTGCTTCCCATGGCGAATGGCTTGGTCTAATGAAACCCAAGTCTAGGAGTTCTTGTAGCTGCATCTTTAACCCCTTGAGTTCAGTAAGTTTCATCCGGTATGGTGCCTTGGAGATAGGCTCGGTGCCTGGTACTAGTTCGATTGTGAAGTCAATTTCCCAAGTCGGCGGCAACCCAGGTAAGTCGTTAGGAAATACTTCTGGAAATTCCTTTACAATGTGAACGTCTCCAACCTTTAGTGGTGTTTCCTTTACCACATCCATGATGCTGGCTAAGAATGCTTGACATCCTTTTTCTATCATCCTCTGAGTTTTGAGTGATGATATAAGCGGCGTGCGTAGTCCTGAAACTTGTCCCATAAAGCAGAATCTCTGGCCGTCAGGAGTCTCGAATATCACTTGCTTACGTCTGCAGTCGATGGTTGCGACATGCCTTGTTAGCCAGTCCATGCCTAGTATCATGTCGAAGTCTTTAATCTCTAGTTCTATTAGGTCTCCTTCTACTTCTACGTCCTCAATTTTGATAAGTACGACTCGTACTATCCGTGATGATAGGACTATTTCATCTGAAGGCAACTCTGTTACAACCTAGTTCTAAATCTTTCACAAGGTTTGTCTAATTTCTCTATCATTCCAAACGAGATATACGAGTGAGTGGCTCCTGAATCAAATAATGCAGAATATACATTATTGAGGATAGAAATCTGACCTGAAACTACTTTATTGCTAGCGTCAGCTTCTCCTTGGGTTAAGGCAAATACCCTGTTAGGAACCATCTTGTCTTCCTTTTTTCCCTCTGGCTTGAGCTGGGGACACTGCCTCTTTTGGTGACCTTCCTGACCACATATGAAGCATCTCTTGGTGTTTGCACGACACTCACCAGGATGTTTCTTTTCGCACTTAGAGCACTGTGGGTATTCTACATAACCAGGCCTATTTCCTCTATTGCTCGTCCGTGCCCTTTTATCGTTGTTAGACTACTTGTTGTCAGGGTGCTTTATTTTCTGACCATTATTGTTGCTGGATTGATTGCTGTTGTTGTTGTGGCGATCATTCTAAGGTTGACTTTGCTGTTTAGGCTCAGGCTTACTGGCCTCCTCTTTACTAACATTCGACTGAAGCCTTTCTACTTCTATTGCCGTTTCTAGAACATCAGCATAGGTAGTATTTCCTGGGTTTGCTAACTTAACCCCTAGCTCAGTCTTTGGTCGAAGTCCTCTAACGTACTTGGTCACCCTCAAAAAGTTAGTTAGAACCATTTTTCGTGCAAATTTAGCTAATTGGTCGAACTGTCGAGCATATTCTGCTACTGATAAGTTCCCTTGCTTCAGACCAGCGAACTCCTCAACCCTTGAAGCGATGACTACCGAATTGTAGTACTTTTTGTGGAACAACTCCAAAAATCTGGTCCAAGTCATGGTGACGACATCGTGAGTTTGCTGAACTAAGTCTCACCATATTCTAACATCTTTCTTAAGCGGAGATGAAACACAGGATATGCGGTCCGCGTTGCCAAGATTCATGTGCACTAGGATCGGCTCCATATTTCTGAGCCATTCTTCCACCTCGAAGGGGTTTGTTGTCCATTCAAAGTTCGGAGCGTGTTGCTTACGAAACCGCTCATAAATTGGCTCCATGTGCTGAGCTGGGTATGGTGCATAGTTTGCCATTGGCCATCCTCCATAAGGACCTACTTGATGGGGTGCTTGAGCCATTTGCGGAGGCTGTGGTTGTGGTGGAGGCTGAGCCTACTCTCGCTGTTGCTGCAGTAATTCCTCAACTTGGTGTCGTAGTCTGGCGATTTCTGCAATGTTTTCAACCGGCGGCGGGGGGGCATTTCGGTTGGCAGTAACACGCACTCCCCTTCTGCGAACTGGAGGGGCTTTATTTCTCTCAGGAGCGGCGTTGGAGGCATTGGAATTGGTGCGAGCAAACCTTCTGAGCAACATCTTCAGCAGAGTTCTAACAGTTGGGAAACATATTAGAACTTACCCTTATAGGCTATAAGGTAAAAACTTAATCTAAGCAAACATAACTCGAACTTATTAATTATTTCTTATGAAAAGAATTATATAAGCCATCTTTATAATTAGGGTGTGTTTCTAAACTTAGAAAAATAAGCCATATTTATTATTTTCTAATCTCTTTCTAATCATCCTACATGACTTAATTCTCAGGCTCGAAACTCGTCGTTGTTCCAAAGTTAACCATATTGAGGGAGGGCTGGGATCAGTAAAATCGTTCCCACTACTATGGCCCATAAACTCTCAATATAGAACCCGGTCCATTGATTTGTATCCACCATCACTAAACTTGGTCATTATTTATTAAATTTATTATTTATGATGATTGTAAAAAAAATCAAACTCATACGTGTCATTCAAAAATAACAATGCTATTTATTTGGAAAAAAGTTTTCACTAAGTACAATCATAAATGCAAAATAAAAAAAAATAAAAAAACAAACAATAAACTAACATAACTAAAGTGAAAAAAAATCAAGCTATTAAAACATAAACACTTATATTGGCGGTTAGATTCGGAGCTTGAGTGTGTGTATCAAGGAGAACTTCATGGATATGAACCGTTGCTTTGATACCAACTGTAATGACCCAACTATTTATAAGACCTTGGCTCATTAAACTACTAAACATAGCTACTATTTTTGGGAAAACATACATAAGAAAATAATCATAACTTTATTGAAAAACCAAAATAAATATTGTGCAAATTACAAAATAAGATGTAAATATGGTATGGGATCTCATTGTTTATAAAACATAAAAAAAAACATAAACTTTAATTATTAAAAATACTAAATGCGAAAATACATCAAAACATGATTTAAAAGACTAAAAATAAATAACGCCATCCTCGATCGACACGCATTCCATTCAATCCATTTATCCTTAACACACAAGGCAGGCTGCCAAGAATCCTTCCACCTTCCATATTCATTCTCTTGCATCAAGCTAAAAATAAAGGAGTGAGCCTAATGCCCAGTAAGGAAAATCTACTGTCAACATACAACATATATCATAAACATAAGAATACAGCATATGACTATAAACATATATCACATATGACTACAACATTAATGGCCAATATATATTATTATGGCTTGTTAGCTAAACAAGTCATATGCCCAATATAACTTTTTTGGGCTTGTTATCTTAACAAGTCATATGCCCAATCATAACTTCTTGGGGCCTACTTATCTAAGCAAGTCGTATGCCCAAGCGACTGAAAACATATTCTTGGGGCTTGTTGTTTAAATAAGTCATATGCCCATGGACTATAAAACATACTATACATATACTTATCATAACATAAACATGTCATAACATAAAATCTATCCTATTTTCCTTACTAACTCCGTGATATTTGAGAACAATGACGGGATTTGGAACACTCCTAAAACCAACATAAAAATATATGAGTATCTATAGAAAAGAAGATGAAAGGAAACTAAACCATAAAGGAAGGAAACTTACAGAGAACCTTAATGTTTAAGAACTTAAACACCTAACCAAAAAACCATAAACAGAAGTTAGGATCTAAAAGAAACTTAGGGAAACCTAAGAAATCATAAAGAATAGAACTTATGAATAATATTACCTTGGATGAACTAGAACTGATCTACACTTCAATATTGAAAACACACTTTATCTCACTACCCCAAGTGTTTATATAGCTCAAGATGATAAAGCTTTTATCCCCAAAACCCTATTGTATCACTCTATGAGCTTGAAGGCTCTGAACACAGCTTGAAGAATGAAGAAAAATGGCTGAGTATTGCTAGGTCCTATTTATAGAGTTTGAGGAGTGAAACTATCCTATTAAAAAAAATACTTAAATCCTTAAATAAACATGATTATGACAAGTGTCATGCTCTTAATCGTTCTGGAAGATTCTTGAGTTTCTAGAACTTTCTTTTATAATTAAATCCTTAAATAAACATGATTATGACAAGTGTCATGCTCTTAGTGGTTCTGTAAGGTTCTAGAGTTTCTAGATCTTTCTTTTATTTAAAAAAAATACTTAATTTCATTCTAACTACAATCCATATCTAAATTTAAATAAAATATAATCCCAACTTCTGTAGAAAATATCTCTAAATTATCTTATTAATATTTTTATTAAATAATTGAGGAATAATTTAACATAAAGAAAATATCCCAACCTCTAACTTCCTCAATCTTGTAACTCTAAACTCACATGTAGTCAAATCAACATAACTGGAGTTGTAGGATTTCGATTTAGACCATATTGATACGGTTAGAAACCTAATTCAATTATCTACAACTTTTTAGAAATACTATTTTTCAAAATTCATAATATAACTGGATCAAAAGTAGGTCGGAAATTACAGTACCCTAAAGTTACAAAAAATCTATTTAATTATCTAAATAATAACCTAAGCCACAAATATCTTAATTAACCATAAAATAACAAACTGTAATTCTCTAGGCTGATTTCGAATTTACTAAGCCTCTTATTGGGCTTTTGGGCTTTATGTAGGCTTGATCCATAACACTTTTTAATAATATCATAATTAATTTATTCTTATGCAATCACCCATTTTTTCCACAAACAAGGCTACTAATACCATAAACCTATACCATACTATAATAATCATAACTACTAAAAAATATTAAACCTTATGTTATAATTAATATTCTTAAACTATAGGTTAAACTTATAAAATTCATAATGGTTGCTACGAGTTTCCAACTATTTTTCGAAATTTATAATATAACTGGGTGAAAAATAGGTCAGAAGTTACAGTACCATAAAGTTACGAAAAATCTATTTAATTATCTAAATAACAACCTAATCCACAAATATCTTAACTAACCATAAAATAACAAACTATAATTCCCTAGGCTGATTTCGAATTTCCTAAGCCCAAAATCTTATTGGGCATTTGGGCTTTATGTAGGCTTGATCCATAACACTTTTTAATAATATCATAATTAATTTATTCTTATACAATCACCCTTTTTTTCCACAAACAATGCTACTAATATCATATACCTATATGTACGCCCTAAATATCCACGCATTTTGGCGAGCTAGAAAATGGCCTAATTCGATCTAACACGTGTAGATCGTCCATCCAGAGCTGTTTGTTACGGGCCTCCATCTGTCCAGCCCGAGCTAATTTGAGAGTTAACTACTACTTGGAGGCATCGTGTCTGCAGTATGAGTGTCACGAGCTGGCACCACACTTTGCTCGTGATGCCACAGAGATCTGACATCCGAATCCTTGTAAAGTCAACAACGTAATATAAACGTGCATATATCAGACATCACGTGTCTATTCTATTACTGAATTCTCGGACACGCAGTATAATCGTGTGTGTTCAGACATCCCACGCCTGATTTGGGCCATGTGGCCCATTATCCCTCCTTACCTATTGATTAGACCACACTTCACTGCAAAGTTCAAGAATTAATCATCAGTGTCACAGAGATGACGTGAAGGATAAAGAGATCACAGGATGACCCCATGCCAACCCAGATACCTTCTAACTATAAATACCAAGACCCTGGGTAGTGCAAGGGGTTGGTATAATTTTGTAAAGAAACACTCTGTAAAAAATAGTCAAGAGAAATCAATAATATCGTCTGGTGGACTAGAGGGATTTTAACCTTCGAACCACATAAAAAGAAAGGAGTGATCATCTTCCCATGCTATTAGTTTCTCTAGTCTAAAATATAGTTATTTTCAAATTACGGTTCACCAATTAGCACTAATCCATCCCACTTATTCTTATAATTACCTGTTGAAGAAGAACCGCGTCAACCCTATACTATACTATAATAATCATAACTACTAAAAAAAATTAAACCATATGTGATAATTAATATTCTTAAACTATAGGTTAAACTTATAAAATTCATAACTGTTGCTATGAGTTTCCAACTATTTTTCGAAATTCATAATATAACTGGGTCAAAATAGGTCGAAAGTTACAGTACCCTAAAGTTACGAAAAATCTATTTAGTTATATAAATAACCTAATCCACAAATATCTTAACTAACCATAAATTAACAAACTATAATTCCCTAGGATGATTTCGAATTTACTAAGCCCAAAATCTTATTGGGCTTTTGGGCTTTATGTAGGCTTGATCCATAAAACATTTTAATAATATCATAATTAATTTATTCTTATGCAATCACCCCTTTTTTCCACAAAAAAGGCTATGTGGATTCTCAAATTACACCAAGGGAAAATATGGAGGTTTACCCTCATTAGCCTCAGGCAATCCAAGCAACCCAGTATTTTTCCCCACAACCCATGTCTCATAGGAGGCCTTAATGAAGATGCCCCGAGAGACCCGAGAGCCTTGCCACGCGAAGGTATCCAACATGCAGGAGTACCTACCAAGGCCACAAGGGCCTCACTATACGCGATCGTCCATGACCCACGTCCGTATGGCAACTTGGCTGCACACCCAGTCTCGCACGCGAGGCCCCGCCTCGCCTCGTCCGCGCGCACCCGAGTGTCCCACGCGAGGCCCCGCCTCGCCTTGTTTGCGCGCACCCGAGGGGCCACGGAGGCCTCGCCTCGCCTCGCTCCTGCGCACCCGAGGGGTCACGCGAGGCCTCGCCTCGCCTCGACCCCGCGCACCCAAGGGTTCCACGTGAGGCCCCGCCCTGCCTCATCCTCGCGCACCCGAGGGGCCGCGCGAGGCCACGCCTCACCTCGCCTCAACCCTGCGCACCTGAGGGGTCACACGAGGCCCCGCCTCGCACATGCCATGCCACACCACCAGGAGCACCCATGCATGCCAGTGATGCCCTTAGGGGTCTCGCGTGAGATGGCCTCGCTTTGGCTACGTGCCTGGGCACCCTGCGGGGCCTCTCACACCTAGCCCCCTTAGCCCAGCCAGCAAAGTTTAACTCTCATACGTATCATTTTCTCGTCAATAAGCAACCTAATGCTTAGATAGACATAAAGGGGCTAGGTCGACAAGCACACCTTCAGGAGGTGAGAATACTCGCAAGTTGTAGGGTACACGCATGAATATGGAATTTACCTGCAAACCTAAAGGAGTCAGAGTACGAATATGGTACCCTTGCCAGACAAGTAGTGGGAACGCCAGGAGAGGGGGCATGGCATATGTGTCTATGGATAGATATCAGAGTCGACACCATTACCACCTGCACCACTCCTCTGACATTCGTACGGTCGAGTAGTGGAGACATCCTCATGGTACCTGGCCATGTACTAGAACCAACACCACCACCTCTGAAACCACTCTCCTGATAGTGTACTTGTGTACCACCTGGTCCCCTGGACCACAGTGTATCCAGGGCCATTAGAGCCCACTATATAATGAACCCAAATTCCACATAAGAGGGGGTTGGAAAAATTATTGTAGCATTGCACCATAATCAATACAAACTGAGTTCACCATTTTTGTTCTATAATTATTCTTGGAATTTCTACTTAGATTTCTAAAGCTTTTCTTTTGATAATCCCTGCGTTTCTATTTTTCTAACTTGACTTAGTTGATGAGTTCTCACCGTCAACAGTTTGGCGCCGTCTGTGGGAAGAATAGATTGCCAGTCACTGTTCTTCCGTCGATTCCGATAAGAAAAAATGTCGCAACGTTCGAAACGATTGAGAGAGCCGCGCGAGGTGGAAGTCCACCTTGATGAAGATCAGCTAAAAGCCTCCATGAGAGATCCTCCTCCTCCTGGAAACATGGAGGCCCCAAGGGAGCCTGAGGCGCCCAGAGACGAAAGGGAGGCCTCATCCCCAGCGGTCCCACCTGAGGAGGATCGACCAAGGTCGGCGACTTCCCCGGCAAAGGGTGCCGATGAGTTCCTGCCTCCAAAGTCGCCGCAAGTGCCAAACCACGGTCGACAGGATCTAGACCCATTGAAGCACTGGGCTGACAAACACCCTCGAGTCCACTCCGTCAGCTCAAGCTCGAATTCTCAATTCTATGAAGATGAGATACGAGAACTTCACCGCAAGAACCAGAGGCTAGAGACCACCTTGGAAAACATGCAAGAGGTGCTAAATGGGCTGTTGCAAGGGAGATCAAACGTGACACTCCCTAAGCTCAAAGAGAAAGAACAGAGGGAGGTAGAAACTACTGTCCCAATAGACGATGGAAAGACGCGACTCTCCACTAGTAACACCCCCCGAACGAAGCAACACGAACATCCCGGACCACCGAAGCAGGCCCAGAAACCAGAGCCGAAGACCAATGTTGCCCCTCGCAACGATGACGAGGTCACCTCAAAGAGAGCATCCTCAGATTTACGGGAGGAGCTCAACAAGAAGAGGGCGGGTAAAAGGGCCACGCCCCCTATGGCGCCTCGAGAGGGGAAAGGAAAGGGAGATCTTAACTCGTCCGCTTTAAGAGACTCCCTAAGCAAGAGGAGGCATGACCTGGACACAGAAATGAGGAGCCTACAAAGCAAGATCATCACTGCCTCCGGAGGTCAAGCTTTTAAGGAAGAGTTCGACCATGAGTCACCCTTCATTAGGGAGATCCAAGCCATCTGGCTCCCAGCCAATTTTAAGGAGCCCCATATGACCCCCTACTAAGGAAGCACAGATCCGAAATACCATCTGGACGCATTTAACGATCTGATGAAACTAAGGGGAATTAGTAGCGGGGCCAGATGCCACTGCTTTGCTGTCACATTGAAAGGACCTGCGTACAAATGGTTCAAAAGACTCAGACCGGGATCCATCAGGTCCTGGCAACAATTTTCCGATGAATTCCTCCAACAGCACCATGTCGTGCAGGACTACATGATGCCAAGCACCAGCCTTGCCAACGTGAAGCAAGGAGAAAATGAGAGTCTAAAGAGCTACATTCACAAGTTCAACATGGAGGCAGCTAAAGTGGGGAACCTGACCCGCCGAGAGCTGAAAATGGCCATCACAGCTGCAGTGCACCCAAGAAGCAAATTATGGGATAATATGCTCAAGAGGGAGGTCACAAACTTAGATGATTTCTACGAGCGGGCGCAAAAGTATATTCGCGTGGAAGATGGTCACGAAAGCCTCAAGGCCGGAAAAGACCAAAACTCACTGAAACCCTCAACCTGGGAGAACCAAGGCAATGCCAAGAAAAAGAGGGTCTATGAGGAGGAAAGGGATGATCGACCCCGAAAGCACCAACACTCTGACGAGCGCAGACAAGGCCCCTACACCTATTATACTGACCTCACTCATATGAGAGAGCATATTTTCGTTACGAACGAAAATCAGGTCCCTTTCAGAAGGCCCCCGCCGATGAAAAAAGACTGGTCTAAGAGAGACCCCAGCAAGTATTTCCAGTATCACAAAGATATAGGCCACACAACTGCGGAATGCAACCATTTGAAGGTGGCGATTGAAGAGCTCATCCGTAGGGGGCATTTGGGCAGATATGTGTGCAAGGAGAACCATAGGCCAGAAGAAGGGGCGTCCTCACCGCGGGCGCGAGAAGTAGCCCCAAAAGTGCAAGGAGAGGTTAGGACCATCTTTGGAGGACCAGGATTCGGGAGTAAATCGAGGAAGGGACGAGATAGATATGCCAGGGAGGCCAAGCGAAGCCCACCTCCGTGTGTCCTAAGTCTGGAGCAGCGCCCCCCAAAGAGTTTCAAAGGTGAAAATGACACAATAACTTTCACTGAAGAAGACGCTCGAGGTGTGCACTTCCCACACAATGACCCCCTAGTGTTGACAATCTTTCTTGCTAACATGAGGGTGCATCGGGTCTTGGTGGATAACGGGAGCTCTGTGGACATCTTGTATCGACCAGCACTGGAGAAGATGGGATTGAGCCTCCGCCACCTAAAGCCTTGTGCTATGTCTTTGTATGGATTTACGGGAGATTCGATACATCCCCTGGGGACAATCGAGTTGGCCCTTACTATGGGAGAGCAGTCCAGACAAACCACCATAATGGCAAACTTCGTTATGGTAGATTGTGCCTCAGCCTTCAATGCGGTACTAGGGAGACCATCCCTAAGAGAATTGAAGGCGATAACTTCTGTGTACCATTTAGTTATGAAATTCCCAACCCCTGGGGGAATAGCATGCATGAAAGGAGAACAGAAGGAAGCGAGGGAATGCTACAACACATCCCTCCGCACAGCCACAAAGCCAACAACACCTATGGCGATGGTTGTGCATGAAGGCGCGAACCCAAGCGAGTTAGACCCACGAGTCATAGAAGAGCCCAAAACTGAACCATTAGAGGAAGTGGAGGAAGTAACGGTCATGGATGAGCCGTTGAGGAAGTTGAAAGTAGGAAAAAACCTTGCCGACAACATGAAGGAGAAACTAGTAGAGTTCTTAAAAGCCAACCTCGATGTATTTGCCTGGAGTCATGAGGATATGGTAGGGATACATCCAGCGGTCATGTGCCACCACCTGAACATCGACCCGAAAGCAAGGCACGTAAGGCAAAAAAGGAGAGCACTAGACCCAGAAAGATACGTGGCCCTGAAAGAGGAGGTGGATAAGCTGAAGGCGAACGGGTTCATTCGAGAAGAATTTTACCCACTATGGGTGTCGAACCCAGTGCTGGTTCCAAAGACCAATGGAAAATGGAGGACGTGCATGGATTTTACCAGCCTCAACAAGGCCTGCCCTAAGCACAGCTTCCCGATTCCTAGGACAGACCAATTGGTGGACGCCACAGCGGGACACGAGCTACTTAGCTTCATGGACGCGTATTCAGGGTATAACCAAATACCAATGAACCCTACTGACGAGGAGCACACTTCGTTCATAACAGACAAGGGGTTGTATTGCTATAAGGTGATTCCCTTTGGTTTAAAAAACGCAGGTGCCACTTACCAGAGGCTGGTGAACAAAATGTTCGCAAATCAAATAGGAAGGAACATAGAGGTGTACGTGGATGATATGCTAGTGAAGACGAAAAAAGCGGAAGAGCTCACTAGCGACCTCATGGAGATGTTCAACACCCTGCGCAAGTACAGAATGAAGTTGAACCCACTCAAATGCACCTTCGGAGTTTCGTCTGGAAAATTCCTGGGTTTCATGGTGAATTCCCGAGGTATTGAAGCTAATCCTGAAAAAATCAAGGCCTTGCTGGAAATGAGCCCACCACGGAGCAAAAAAGAGGTGCAGTGCCTGACGAGGAGAGTGGCAACCCTCAATAGATTCATCTCTAGGTCGACTGACAAATGTCTTCCTTTTTTCAACATCCTCAAAGGGAACAAAAGTTTGCTTGGGATGACGAATGCCAGGAGGCCTTCACCAAGATGAAGGAGCACCTTGGAAAACCACCCCTTTTGGCCAAGCCAGAAAAAGGAGAGAAGTTGTACCTATATATAGCCGTATCTGAGCATGCCATAAGTGCCGCCTTGGTCAAGGGTGAGAAAAAGCACCAGCACCCGGTCTACTATATGAGTAAGCAGTTGGTAGACGCGGAGACCCGATACCCAGAGATAGAGAAGTTAGCATATGCCCTGGTGGTGGCTTCTCGAAAATTGAGGCCTTATTTTCATGCTCATGCGATTGAGGTGCTCACCAACACCCCCCTGCGACAAGTCTTACACAAGCCAGAAACTCTAGGAAGATTGCTAAAGTGGTTGATTGAATTGAGTCAGTTCGACATCACCTACACCCCAAGGACCTCCATCAAGGGCACAAGATGTACTGTGCCTTGAGATTTGGATTCGAGGCTTCCAATAATGAAGCAGAATATGAGGCATTGTTGGCTGGCCTGCGGCTAGCTAAGGAATTAAAGGTATCCCACTTGCATGTCTTTAGTGACTCACAGCTGGTGGTGTTTCAAGTGAAAGGTGAGTACCAAGCCAGAGGTCCAAAAATGGTTGCATACCTTTCCAAGGTGAAGGGGTATTTGGACACAATAGAACAAATCCCAGAGAGCAGAATATGAACGCCGATGCACTCGCGAAACTCGCCTCCACAAGAGATGAAGATACACTTGAGTCTATACTGGTGGAATATCTCCCCAAGCCAAGCATAGTCGAAGAGAGGATCAACACGGTCAAGAGCTTCGAGGAGCCATGGTTTTCCCCCATTAGGAGGCACTTGAATGACGGGACCTCACCCGTGGACAAGAAGGAGGCCCGCAGACTGGCTTACAGAGCCGCCCAGTACACCCTAGTGGACGGGATCTTGTATAAGAGAGGCTTCTCTACCCCACTCCTGCGGTGCGTTGATAAGGGAGAAGCATCGAAAATTTTACAAGAGATACACGAAGGGGAGTGTGGGAACCATGCTAGGGGCAGTCCACAAAAAAAAAGCCCGTCCGCCAAGGGTATTACTGGCCTACCATGGAGAAGGACGCGAGTGACTTCGCGAGAAAGTGTGACAAGTGCCAGAGACATGCGACTTACCCGCAGCAATCCTCAAATGAGCTGGTGAGCATGACCAGCCCGTGGCCCTTTCCTGTGTGGGGGATTGACTTGATAGGGGCACTGCCAACCGAAAGAGGAGGAGCCAAATAATCGGTGGTAGCGGTTGACTATTTCACTAAGTGGGTGGAAGCGGAGCCCTTAGTCAATATAACGGCTAAGCAGATCACCACCTTCGTCAACAAATACATTGTTTGCAGATTCAAGGTACCCTAAAAAATTATCTCCGACAATGGAACACAATTTGAAGGAGGAGTGTTCAAAAACTACTGCAAGGCCAAAGGGATCAGGGGGAGTTTCTCCGCAGTAGTACACCCCTAAGCTAATGGGCAAGTAGAGGCCATCAACAAGATCCTGAAAAGGAACTTGAAAACTAAGTTGGAGAAGTTGAAAGGGGCCTGGGTCGAAGAGCTCCCGAATGTACTCTGGGCCTACAGGACCACCCCCCGTTCCACCACTGGGGAAACACCTTTTGCCTTGGCCTACGGCTGCGAGGCTGTCATTCCAGTAGAAATGAAGGTAAACTCCTTCCACACGCAAACATACGATGACCAGGTTAACACTGCATCGTTGGTCGAAAACTTGGACCTGCTGGAAGCCAAAAGAGAAAAGGCACAATTAAGGCTGGCTACGTATCAACAGCGGGCGGCGAGGTATTACAATTCAAGGATACGACAGAGAAAATTTAGAGTAGGAGACTTAATATTGAGGAAAGTACTCCCCAACATGCGAGACCCGGGGGCGGGGGTACTGGGAGCAAACTGTGAAGGACCCTACCAGGTCGCTCAATGCATACCCCCAAACACCTATAAATTGGCGCGCATGGACGACACCGTCGTGCCTCAGGCATGGAATGTGGAGCACCTCAAAAAGTACTACCAGTGAGATCTCCACGTCCAATGCAAGCAGTATCCGCACTTAGTTTGTTACGTGTTATGCTAGCTCAGTAAGAAAGAATCAAGGAGGGCGTCTAGATAACCCCTCAAGAAGATGTAAACTTTTTATATGTATACATATCGTTGTAACCTACCCACTATGAATGAAATTTTTCACATCTTCGTATGCTATTTTTTCTCCTTTATGTGGGCATCGATCAAAGTGCCTGCCGAAATAAACTTCACCAGACACTTAGGGGGGCAATAGTGGACCGTGAAGGCAAAGCACACAACAAACAAGAGGATCCTAAAAAGGACCCTCTATTGGGAGGATCCTAAAAAGGACCCCTTGCACCAGGATCCTAAAAAGGACCCTCTAACAGGAGGATCCTAAAAAAGACCCTCTATCAGGAGGACCCTAAAAGGGACCCCCTATCAGGAGGATCCTAAAAAGGGCCCTCTAACAGGAGGATCCTAAAAAAGGCCCTCTATCAGGAGGACCCTAAAAAGGACCCTCTACCAGGAGGACCCTAAAAGGGACCCTCTATCAGGAGGATCCTAAAAAGGACCCTCTAACAGGAGGATCCTAAAAAGGACCCCTTGCATCAGAGCCTTAAACAAAGTTCTTTAAAAGAGGAATGTAATTCGTGGTGAACCTTAACAAACAGGGAGGAGATCTTACAAGGCATCTCCTGAAGTTGACAAGGATTAGCTACCCTTATGAACATCAAGGAAGCCAAAAGGTCTAATAAGCCTAGAACGGCCACCAAGTCGTCTAGCCAAAAGGGGTCCTAAAAGAGGCCCTTGCAAAAATAGTACTATGAATAATGACGAGAAGGACGCTTCTCGCAAAAAAATAATAAGCGCGCGCAAAAATATATAAAAGGATAGCTAGAACCCAAGGGGTCAAAATATCCTTACAAAAATAATGAAGAGGCACCAAAAAAGGACCCATTGAACCCTTTCACATGGGCTCCAAAGGACCTCTAGCCTGATAAATAAAAGAGGGGAACCTACCAAACCCCATCATACAGGCTCAAAAAGACCTCAAACACAGAGGAATAAAAGATGAATAACCACACATGTATATATTAAAAAAGGAGTCTTGGTAACATGGCAAGATTTACAAAAAGAAAATAATCATAATAATATTACAAAGGCTCAAATGAGCATACACCCACAGCGGGCTAGCTGACAGAAGTTATGAAATAACAACCTCAGGGCCTCCTACCCCGGGCGTTCCACACAGTCGCCCGGGCAACGGCATGGTCGCCAAAGGAGGAGAAATTGAAGTTGGGATCCTGCCTCCATACGCCATAGAGGGCGCGCTCTATAGACCTATACTCAGTGGTTGCCATGTCCGCTTCTAAAGAGGCAACCCTCTCCTGCGACGCAGCTACATCAGCTTTGGCAACTTCAAGTTCGGCCTCTAGGAAAGCGACCCTCTCTTGCGCCACCGCCGCGGTAGCCTGGGCACCCTGAAGTTCGCCCTCTAGGCTGATAACCCTTTCTTGCAGCATCGAGGCCTTGAGAACCGCCTTCCTTTTTGACGAGGCAGCAAATTTCGCCCGAGCCCTTTTTAGCTTAGACTTGGTTTCGCCAAGCTCTCTCTCGAGCTCCTAGACCCGGGCCGTAAGGCGGTCCCTCTCAGTACTCGATGCAGAAAGATTGTGAGCCGAGTCGGCAAACCGCTGAGCCACAGTATAGGCCTGCACAAGAAAGTTAACAACAGCAATGATAAGTAACAAAAAAAAAGTGTATGTATATCTATATATAATAAGGTCGACACAAGATGCATGAACTCACCCAAGCAGTAGTGCGCCTTAGAGTTTCCCAAAGGTCCGACAGAGCAAAACTCCCAAGACCATTCCAGTCAGATTCGAGGAGGTCTGAGGCGATTTGGATGTACCGCTGCCCGTAAGAGGTCGCCATGTGATTCACCCAAGGCGCCCCATCCAGGGCAGGGGCACCTGGCTGGGTAAGGACAGACGACCCGCTCACCGAAACGGGAGGGTGCACAGGAAAATTGGAAAAGTGAGGCCCCGGTAGGTCAGAAGAGGGTTCAAGAAGATTGGCAAAGCAAGCCCCCGATGGGCCAGGGTCGAGGGGAGCCTGAAGGAAAGCATCATAGTCCTCGGGGTCGGGGCAAACAAAATGCCCCGGAATGGCAGGTCGTCCTGAGATTTGGGAGGCTATGTCCGGGTCAAAAGAAACAAAGGGAGGACATCCCCCAGGAGATGAGGGCAGCTGGTGAGGTCCCCTGCGTCCAAAGGAGGCTTCCTCCGGCACATCCTCAACCTCACCTTCATCTGGGCAAGGCTCAGCCGATGACGCCTTCATCTTCTTTAACCCAGGGATGGTCCACAGCAACCTGGGATCGAAAATTGGGGACAGCTTGTGGAGATTCAGATTTTCCACAGTGAATAGGTACACAGCCATTTTCATAGCTAGGTCAGCGCTGATAAACTTATTCACAGCGTCCGCTTTCGACCCAACAACTTCGAGTGCGGCGAATTGCTCTGCATAATCCACACCATTGTCAACACAAACATAAGTTGTAGAACAATAAGTTTCACCAAAAGAGAGAGAGAGAGAGAGAGAGAGAGAGAGAGAGAAATAAAGGTAGCTCGAGGTACTTACTGGGAGCGGAACGAAAATGCTCGCGAACAGAAAGAGGGCCTTTCACGAAGAAAAAGTCCTGCTTCCAGGACCCCGGATTGGACACTGAGCCGTCTACCAAAGGGACTTTCCTGTTGGCTTTTTGCAGGAAGTAGAAGCCCTTGGATCTGGGAGAGGGCATGAGGTTGTACAGGAAGTGCACCTCTAGCGGCGTAGGAGCACGTTTGACAAGTTTCGCAAATGCGATGAAGAGGCAGCTCAACGTCAGCCAATTGTTGGGTGCCAGCTGAAGTGGAGCAAGGTCGAAGTAGTTGAGGACCGCGACAAAGAACGGGTGTAATGGGATGGTACCACCCGCCTTCAGGATATGCTCACTGAGGGCCATGAAGCCGGGACTAGGACAGTCAGCCCGGCAATCGCCCGAAGGGGTGTATAAGGCGTACTCCGAAGGAACGCGATAGTGATCTACAATTTCCCTCAATTTGTTCTGGGAGACGTGGGACACCAGGGTCGATGCAAATAGGGAAGCGTCGTCCCGATCATTAATGGACACCTGTCGTCATCTACCTTTCACTATATCTGCAAAACCAAAAGAAAAAGGTGAGGAAGAGACAGAACACTTGATCCTCCATTTTCTCTTCCTAGCGAGAGTCTTCCACCGGGGCATCGGCTGCGGAAGCGCTAAGCTAAGGAAGGCCGAAAGTAAGGGTTGAAGAGAAGCAGAAGCGGCCCCATGACAGTCGTCAAGCAAGGATGGGCTGGAAGGCTCAGGTGGAAGATGTAACGACCCAAATTTCCTAATAAGGTTTAGGACCTTGATTAGGAGGTCGGGAGGGCCATAATTGATTTATTGTACTATTATATGATTATATGCATGATTATGTGGGTCATATTATTATATGATGATAAAGGCATGCATGGGGTTATATACTCTGTTGTGAGGGTATTTTGGTAATTTGGCTCATTGAGAGCGTAATTGCATACTTGTGTATATATTGGTAGGTTAATTTTGAGACCACATTATTATGTGGGTATGTTTGCAGCTTGTGGCTCGAGGCGATCCTAGCAAGCGGTTTAGCGGGAAAGTCACAGCGGGGATTTATACCCGGCTCGGGGTGAGTCTGGGGGTGTGTCTGGGAATTTGGAGAATATATTGGGGACGATTTGATATTGAGAAAAATAATTGGTGATTAGTTGGGTATTGGAAAGTAAGCAGTAAATACTAAAGACATTAAAGGAATTAGCGGGAATTGGGAGTAATGACCAAAATGCCCTTAGGATAATTTAAAGGTTTAGTTATTATTGGGAGGGTAAAATTTGGCTTACTAAAGGATAGGCTATATTCAGCTTTATAATCTTAGTGGAAGTTGTAGATAGACTCAGAAGCTTAAGGAAAAGAAAAGAAGAAGGAAAGAAAGGAAAACAGGACACTTAGAGTTATCTCTCTCTCTCATTCGGCTGGGTCATCTCTTCACCATTCTTTGTGAGTTTTGGAGCTGGAATTCCAGAGTAAGCTCAAGATGGAGCTTAGGGCTAAGGACCTTGGTGAAGCTAGAAGAAATAGCAGGGTTTAGCCAATCACTTGAGGTAAGTTTTAAGGTTTCCTGATGTGTTTTTCTGGGTTTTAATGAGATGGTTTCTAAGTTTGAGTTTTGGTTGGAATAAAGGGATATGAACCTGAGGAGTTGAAGGGTTTGATGCTGGTTGGATGCTAGGGATAACTTAAGGTCGAAATCCTCCATAGAAGGTAACAAGTTCTAGCTTTGATGTTCTAGATATATGAGTTTCTGGTTGAATCTTTCAGTTCTTGGGTTCAATGTTTGTTTTTTCTAGTTTGATGATGTATGTGGTTAAGTCTTGTGTTATTGAGTTGTATGGGGTGAGATATAGGTGATGGTAGACTCAATTTGGTGTGTAATTAAGGGTTGGAAGGGTTCCAAGGGGTTTTGGTTCGAGGAAAGTCGAAGAGGGGAAAACAGAGTGTTGCTGGTCTGTGACTAGCGCTAGCCTTTGGGCGCTACAGCGCTAGGCTACGGCTTCCTGGGCGTTTTGGTTCTGTTTGTAGCGCTATAGAGCCCTCCTTAGAGCGTTGTAGCGCTACCCTGTCTCCAGGAAGGGGTTTTTGAGGTTTTCCTTATGGTTTTTGCCCGGAGGCTCGGGGTTTGATTCCACCACCCCGTTTGGTGGAATTAGGGCTTCCCAGGGGCTCGGGATTGGCCCCGAGGCTAGGTTTTGGATTTGAAGTTTGGTGGTGATTCTGATCTATGGCTGTGACTAGGTACGCGCTAAGGTTCAGACGGGATCGTGCTTGAGGATCAATTGAACGAGCTAGCGAGATCTAAAGGTAAGAAAGCTGCACCTGATTATGTGGTTAGGTTGGGACTAAGTGTTCCCTATGTTTGTATGCATTGTTATGTGAATGTGATTAACCATGTGAACATGATGGGACTAAGAGCTCCCTAAATTAGTCCATCTTAGTTCTACCCCGATATCCCAAGTTCTTTGTGTCTGTGGTTCTGATCGTGGCGCAGGAAGATTCATTAGGGTATTTTGTCTCCGTGAATTTGTCCCAACTCACCTTGATGGGTTGTTATGGCCATTCCTTGGAATTTGTGTGGAAGGCATGGAGCTGGGGGTCGCAGCTCTGACAGACCGATTGACATGTGGATGATGGTTCTTGTGATGATTAGTGGGTTGAGTACTTTGGTGATTTCACTCTGAAGGTTTAGAGCTCAGAGTGGTGGTCCTGACAGAACGACTGGGATTGGGTTGGTTATTCCTGTGGCACCTATGAGCACTTTTCTTATTTCGGACGTTAGCATCGGTTGCAAGAGGGGGTAACCGAACCAGGTCCTCATTGATCTTTCTGTTAGCCCTAGTGAGATGGATCCTTAATTGAGCATTCTCCATCTCGATGGTTGTGAGATATCCTGGATTAGGATTTGGAGGGCGTGATGCTGAACTCCTGGTGTCATCGTGGCCCACCTGTTGCTTCCCAGGACGTTGCTGAACATCTGGGCCCTTTTCAGTGGGAAAGGTTGTATGATGCGCCTCTTGCCCACCAAGTTGTTCCCTTTCATTATCATACATCGATCAAGTAGCCACCATGATGAACATTGAATGAAACTTGTAAAGGATTAAGCACTAATTTCATCTCAACAAAAGAAACAAACTATTAGTACTTATTTGTAAACCGTAATGAACTTATATGAACAGTTTTTCACACACACGATTTTACGTGGTTCAGTGGTTAAAATCCACCTAGTCCACGAGAAAAACTATAACTCTCTCACAATTTCTGTAGAGTTTTAGTATTACAAAAACTAGTCCTCTTTCCTATCCATTATCGCTGATATTTATTGTGGAATTTCTTAGACAGGTTTGGGTAACCGTGTGCAATAAATATGGTAAATATTTAATAAAAATAGTTCCCATTTACATAGGGTATACTCTTCTTATTTTGGACAATAAATGTGCAATGTATCCTGGACATTAATGAGCATATAGAGTGGCTCTGAGTCTTTCGGGATCCTTCAGCATGCGCATGACCAGGTTTCTACAAGTTTAACATCTTCATCGAGCTAAGGATCGAAGAGAATCCGAACCTTCGTTTGGATTAAGTTCAAAGCGCACTAAAGGGGATCTGACGACTACATGTCTCGAACTAGATAATCATCCTAAGAGACGACCTGATAATTATCTAAATTTCATACTGCCAAATCTTAAGTCGAGCTTCTCACATCATCATTAGCTAGATGTTCTACTCGTCTGCTTTTTCCACATGTTCATCTGCCAACTATACCCCTAGCTTAGTGATTAAACCCATGCTAATTTTTAGGGAACAACAAAAAGTGTTTCCTATCTCACATATTACATTCCTTCACTATCCAAGTACTTATAAAACAAATATACACACATTATCAAAGTCTATGTTAGGAGCGAAATGATTAAAGTGCTCAATGGAATGAATCCCACCAGGCACTTGTGAGGCGGGATAGGAGGCATCTCATGTATTCATGAGGGTTAGCTACCCTTTTGGATATCAAGGGAGCCAAAAGGTTCTACAGGGATAACCTCGCGACAAAGGCTAGATACCTCCACGAAGGGTATGGTCTCAATGAGGACATCCACTAATAAGCTTAGAGAATTTCTTGAAAATTAATAAGGATTAGCTACCCTTATGGATGTCAAGGGAGCCAAAAGGTTCTACAAGGACAACCTCATGATGGGCTAAGACCTCCAGGAGTGGTAAGGCCTCAAGGAGGACGTCCACCAATAAGTCTAGAGCGGCCACCAAGCAGTCTAGCCAAAAAGTGTCCTACAAGAGACGCTTGTAAAAAGAAGTCAAAAGGTTTCACAAGGATAACCTCCTAATATAGGCTAATACCTCTACGAGGGGTAAGGTCACAAGGTAAGCATCCGCCAATAAGCCTAGAGCAGCCACCAAGTTGTCCAGCCAAAAGGGGTCCTAAAAGAGACCCTTGTAAAAATAGAACTATGCATAATGACGAGAAGGACGCTTCTCGCACAAAATAACAAGTGCGCACAAAGAATATAAAAGGATGCGAAGAACCCAAAGGGTTAACATGTCCTTACAAGTATAGTCAAGGTGCACCAAAAAGATTATCATCATTAGTCAAAGGAAGACCTAGAGAATTCATCAAAGAAGAAGGACTTATCAAAGCCCCTTGTGCATGATAACCAAAAGAGGATGACAAAGGCTCAGAAGGCCAATACATCCTCGCAGTCAATACAAAGATAAGCAAAGGTCTCATATATAAAAGTTCTGCACACAAAGGCAAACTTAAAAAAAAGCTCAAACATAAAGAATTTCGAATGTACCCAATGACTTAAAGAAGTTTCATGCAAAAGAAAAAGCATAAACTGTTACATAATATCAAACAATATAATAATAAGCCTCAGAGAGGGGCCTATGGGTTCCCACTCCAACCTCTCCACTCAGAAACCTTCTCGGTCGCATAGTCTCCAAAGGGGGACAGGTTGACATCAGGATTAGTCCTCCACACGACATGCAATGTACCAGCTCAACCTCAAGAGTGTTCATCTTCTCATTAAGAGACTGAATATTTCCTTCCAGCCTGGTGTTAGACCGAGAGGTCGACGCGGCCTCGGCTAATGCAACGTCCCTCTGGCAGACCGCCTCAGCAAGCTGGCCCTCCCAGTGCGGTCAACTCATCTTTCTCTATCTTGGCCAAGGAGAGGTCCTTCATCGCCCCCTCTAGATCAAACTGTAGTTGTTGCATGGCTGAAGAACTCGAGGCAACCAAACGGTGACCCAAAATGGAGGCCTGAGCAAAAGCAAAAAAAATGAAACAAAATGTCAATGATTGGGCGATATCAAAACTGAAAGACAAGCAGTGAGTGTTCTAACACATACCTACATAGAGGCTTACATATAAGCTCACCCAACTCGACATCCTGAATGTCATACATAGACCCCCTTTCTCCTTTAGGAATATTCCCCATGTAATAGCTATGGTCAAAGGATTCCCACAAGGAGAGAAGGTATGGGCTCGATGGGGGGATACATGTACACCTGTTGATGCGTGCCTAGACAACGAAGAGGACTAGTAGGGTCCTGATCCATCAATAGAGGCACAGAGAGCAGAGGGGCGTGGAGTCACCTCTTTTAGAAGTGAGGCACCTGAGGATGCCTGTCTGAAATTTGCCCCCAAGGGCAGAAGAGCATCATCGAAGGAAGGAAACATAAAATTCCTCTTAAGAATAGAAGAATTAGGAGGAAGGGAAATGAAGGCAAACTCGCCACCTAATGTCGGCAACAAGATTCGAGAAGTGACATCACTAGTGCATCCATCGCCAGCAATCTCCCTGGCCCCGTTAGCTAATGACCTTAAAGAGAAGTAGTTCTCAGACTCCACCTTAATCTCATCCTCAGTTTCCATCATATCATCCTTAGAGTAGTGATAGTCCTCATCATCATCTAAGTCGTTCGAGTAAATAAGCTTGGATGAGACGGAGCACAAGGAAATTACTTGGTCAGGAGACAACAACTTGGATGAATAAAGATTGCCCTCAATGAAAAGGCAGCAAGCCTGTTTGCATGCAGTTGGCATAGACAGAACCTTCGCCACACGTTTGCGGGCTACAAGGCTCAAATCAGGGATGACAAGTAAAATATTGCAGACAAAATCAGCTTACGTGATTTGGTAAAAGGTGTATGCTCAGTAGACACGTTGTTGGTAAAGAAAAATCGTTCTTCCATGTACCCCTGTGGGAGATAGAGCCCTCCATGATAGGATGCCCTGTGAGGACCACAACCTTTTCAACTTTATAGAAGCCACAGGCTGATGGGTTTGCCCTCAGAGTAAACAAATGATGGACCTCCTTCATAGATGGCCCTCGGGGATGCACTTGCTTGTATAATACATACAAACAACTCAAGACAACCCAAAAGTTAGGTGACAGCTAAAGAGGTGCTAACTCAAAATAGTTAAGTACCTTGACAAAGAAGGATTGGAGTGGCAAGGCCTGCCAGATCTGATCACTGAGTCACTCAAAGCTACAAACCCCTCTAGCGGCTCGTATGCACGGTCGTTGCGAGATGGAATGAAGTAGCTAATGTCTGGTTATAGTTGATGGACCTTCATCATGTTAGAAAGCTTGGTCTAGGTCAAGGTGGGATCAATTTCGGAAATCTCGAAATCGTCAGGGATCCTTCTTGGAATGGTTGGTACCTAAGTAGAAATAACATGCAATTTGTGAGCGATTGACTTCATCAACCCCCAGAAAGCTCCCTGTGTGCTCTACGTCTACCCGCATACTACTTGACCCTACAATGTCTAGTCGTGGATGGAAGAAGAAATGAGGGAAAGACCATGGAGAGAAACTAAATTTCAAGTGGATCACTATCAACACCCCCATGGGCAGGACCCCCAACGTCTGGCGCTCCGTCGCCTTAGGGAGATAGAGATTCAGGTGACAGGTTTTTGTGTAGGCAAGCAATTTCAGCTATGCAATCTTGAAGGGTTGATTTTAGTTGGGCAACATATGTCTCATGTTAGGGAGAGAAACCTGAATCCCCACCAATGGTGAATAATTTGGGTTCACTCTCAAGTCCCCATGCCTTCTGCCTGAGGTAGGAAAACCTCTGCAGGTAGAACATTCGCACACCCGCATTTGCGGAGGGTTTGCAAACATTTCCCTCAAAGTTGAAAAATGACAACTCGATAGGCTCAATGTCAGGCAAGAATTTAAAGGACCGTCCAGACGCCATAGGCAAGCTAAGACTCGATAACTTGTGTTCATGAAGACAACCCTACATGTACAACATGAGTGTAATTGGTGTAAGATAGGGACCCGTGTATACGCACCTAAGACACCATTGGAACAAAGAACTCTTAAGGAACAGGTACATACTAATCTATGGCCCTACCCTAAAAGATAAAAGAAACATGCATATCACTGGGGAGGAAGGTATACCTGGGTGCACGTATGCGAGTCCATAGATGTGCGAGGACATGCTTTTGGGCATGTGAAGAGTGGACCATTAGAAATGTGAGAACACCTTGTACCCATACAAGGAAAATGGATGGTTAAAAAAAAAAGAAAAGGGATTTCATAGTGGAAAAAATTACATCACAAAATGATTCAATGGAGGATGGAACCTTGGAGCTCTTGGAAGTGACTTCAATTAATTTCCACTAGGCTTCATAATCTTTAGTGTGAGAAAACAAGTCCAAGTCTTGGGTATTTATCGGAAGAGCCAAAGCTCCTTAGCCCTTGGATCAAATTCAAAATGAAGAGTAGGGATCAAAGGTATTAACAACCTTGGGATCCACACTTAGGAATGGTTGGCTATCATTCAATCTTAAAGACACACTTGGATCACCAACAATGGCAGTTCGATTTTTTGTTAATTTATAAACTAGAAAGAAACACACCACCAAGGTGCATTTTGTGTTTCTTCATTCACCACAAGATATCACTCAAAAGGCGAAGCATGACCGCCATACATATCATACGAAAAAGAAGTGAAAGAGTCTACAAACACACTTGAAAGTATGCTCATAGACTCGGGGACAAGTGTGAATATGGGAAAATTATCCCATAAAGCATCACCCACAAAGCCGCAAAGTTCAACCACACTACGCCTAAGAGCCTAGCTATGCGAGGCCGTCCCTGTGCAAAGAACACGAGGGACTTAAGGGCCTTTCTATGCGAGGTCATCCCTATACAAAGAACACAAGGGGCTTAAAGGCTTCGCTATGCAAGGCTGTCCCTATGCAAAGGCCACAAGGGACTTAAGGACCTCTCTAAGTGAGGTCGTCCCAATGCGATGCCTTGCATGTGACAGCCCCTTCACCTATGTGGCCCCGCGAGATGCATGTCTGGTTTTTCCTCGTGTCATGCCATGAGACCTCACTAGACCATGCAAGACGCCTTCACATCCCCAATGCAAAGGCCGCGATGGACTTAAGGGCCTTGCTATTCGAGGTTGATCTTATGCAATATCCCCTGACATCTCATCTAGGTGGCCCTGTGGGATGCCTCGCATGACCATGAGAGCCCCTTCACCTATGTCGCCCTACAAGATGCCTGTCTCGCCATTCCTAGTGTCATCCCGCGAAGCCTCGCGAGACCATTCGATACGCCCTCGCATCTCGCCCTTGGAAGTGAGACCATTAGAGACCCATACGACTCAGACTCGGAGACCGCCTCGCGAGGCCATTGTCTTCCAAACTCCATATTATTTTTGGAACACCTACTTCGCTGATGAGGCCCTACCTCACTCTGTAAGGTAGATATCACCAGCGGAGCACGTCTCCCATATGTGACTCAACTAAGGTCGTCTCTTACAAGACAAGAAGTCCGGAACATCAAAATCATACATGCGCCAATTTCCTACATAAAACTTTGGCTTTGAACAAGCCCACTCTACCTTGGGACGAAACATGCAAGCTTTCTAGCACTTAGTGGAACACAAAGAAACTTGGAGCCAAGGCTTATGTTGGACGAACAAGAACAACCATCATGTATGGGTATGAAATGTACTGGACTGAAGAGGCCAGAGGCATGGCTGTGACATCCGTATCCAAAAAGTAGTGGTGGTACGAATTACTACGAGAAGTGGTGACATGATCTGCATACCCCTGACCATGTACCAGGGCCGACACCACGACCCACTACACCACTACGTCTAACACCACTACCCTGACAATGTACCTACGTACGTTCTTGTCCCCTGGAACCACATTGTATTAGAGGCCATTAGATACCAGTTATAAATAGGCCTCCACCCCTTAGACTAAGGGGTTGGAAAATTCATTGTATACATAGGAAGTTAAGCAATATATGTGTTTTCCTCCATTGTTACTGTTCTACACTCTTCTTTTTCAAGATTTTTATAAATTCTATCTACCTAGCTTTTATAATAATCATTGAGTTTTTCGACCCAAACCACTATTTTCCCTTTGATATATTTATATACACATTCCTTTTTGACATTATGTTCAAAGCCATATGTTTTAATTGTCTTACCAAAGTTAATGTTCCAAGATCTAGATGCTTGCTTCAATCCATTACTGAATTTTAGTAATTTCAACATCTTATGATCTTCCCCTTCTTCACAAAGCCTTCTGGTTATACCATATAGATACTTTCATCAAGATAGCAATTTAGAAAAGTTGTCTTGACGTCCATCTGTCCTATCTCATAGTCATAAGTGGCTTCTATGGATAACAGAATGCGTATGGATTTTAGCATGGCAATAGGAGAAAATGTCTCTTCATAATCGACACCTTTTCTCTGGTATAGACTTTAGCTACAAGCCTTGCCTTTAAAGTCTCTAGTTTCCCATCAACACCTCTTTTCTTCTTGAAGATAAATTCTCACCCAATGGGCCTAACTTCTTCAGGTAAGTCTACAAGTTTTCAGACAGAATTGGAATACATCGATTCTATTTCTTGGTTCATGGCCTCTTGCAATTTCTCCTTTTTAGGGTCTACCATTGCCTCTTTAAAGTTCAATGGGTCATCCTTGTCTATGTAAGAAACAAGGATGAATGCTTCATGTTCATAGCGAACAAGTTGTCACATAACCATCCCTCTACGACGTTGCACTGGGGCTTCCTTTTCAGGAAATGTGGTGTCTTTGGTTTGTCTCTTATCATTTAATGATGAAGATGATGGAATTTGATCAGCAATGAATTCCTCCAAAACTACTTTTCTCGGAGGTTTATAGTTAGTCATATAGTCATGCTCAAGGAAGGTTTCATTTGTAGACAAAAATATTTTTTGGTCCTTTTGATTATAGAAGTAACCACCTCATGCCTCTGGAGCATAGCCCGCAAAAATACACACTTTAGACCTTGAGTCAAGTTTGCCTGACTTAGGTCTAAGAACATGAGCTGGACAACCCCAAATGCGGAAATGGTGCAAACTATGTTTGTTTCCATTCTACAACTCTAGTGGTGTCTTGTTTATTGTCTTGGATGCGACTACATTCAAAATGTAAGTTTCTGTTTGAAGTGCATAACCCCAGAATGTGAGAGGATGAGTTGAGTAGTTTAACATAGACCTGACCATGTCTAACAAGGTCCAATTTCTTCTCTCTGAAACACCATTTTGTTGTGACGTTCCAGGTGTTGTGAGTTGGGATAGAATGTCATGCTCCAACATGAAATCTTTTAATTGGATTAAGTTTGGGTTTTGGGGTTGTGTCCTACCCAACTCTTTTTGTTGGGTTAGCTCACGGGTACTCTATATACTAGTAAAGACAAGACAATAGTTGTACAACAATGAGTTGGAGAGAAGCGGTGACATACTTCTCAACCTTGTCCTACTGTGCACATAAACAATAAAGATAGTGAAGTGAGGCGAGCTTATTTCTCAACGATGATCTTTACATGTTAGGGCGTACCACAAATTCTTTAGGATCAAAATTCTCTAACACCAAATTGTAACAACCCGATTTCACAAGACGTCACTTACAAGTATGTTTTAAAACATCAACCTCTTTATGACATAAAATACTCATCTAATGAATTAAAACTAATGCATGAGATTTCATTATTTAAAATAAAAGTGATTTGAAGTTTAATTATACAAATCGTGATTTAACTTACAAAATATTCAACAATTTACAATCAGTCAAATCATTTAAGTTACAAGACAATAATGAACTTTTTTTTATAGAATATAAAACTCCTATGCCCTCCCGTTAACATGTATTATCATCGCCTTGAGTCGCCACCTCACTGCTTGGCTTTGTCATTTCATGCAACATAGAATACCCGTGAGCTAGCGCCCAGTAAGAAGAGCTGTGTTGGGCACAACCCTTTGAACTAGTTAAAAACCAATTATATCATAATCAATAACAATCTGATAGCATATCATTTCCATATCCTAACATATCATTCCATCTCATATCATATCAATGATAGTTTTAAATGTATGTTGTACTCACATACATTCTTAACAAATCTTATCATAAACAATCATATAATATATGCTATGATCACATACATTTAACAAGCCATATCATTACACATTATGCTCACATGAAATCACATGACTAGCACTCACGTTGATTAGACGTCTAATGCAACTTCCCTTGCCACATGTTATTCGCACATATGACATTCCCACGGGGCAATACTTACCATGAATTTTTCTCACCCATGATAACACCAAAGTCTCTGCAAGTGTTATTCGCACACAGGCAACCACAACCATAATTCATGCACTAAACATAGGCATCAAATAACATTTTCCCACATCATATATAAACATTTAATAACCAATTTAGCATCTCATATCATTTATAACAAGCACTTAGTGTAAACCATGTGCGCAAGTGTCTACTCTTCTTACCTTATTTGTGACAACGCCGAATCCACTTCTCAAACTTCATGTTGAGTGTCCTTGTAAAGACCGAGACTCTAAACACTCATAAGACAATATCGAACTCAAAATTTGCTAAAGTATTGAAAATGAAGTTTCAATACACATACAAAACCAGGATTCAATATTAGGTCTACAAACATAGAACAATGACAAAATCACTTTGCATGGTATTTAAGAACCTAACTTGGGTCATAAGAAATCATTTCAACGTCTTGCATGTATTCATACATAAAGTTTTTTCATGAAATTTACAAAATACCCTTATGGCCTAAATTTATATATTTATGTCAAATTGATTTATGCTCTTAAATTGATTTATTTAAACAACCCCTAAGACTTATTTTATTTCCAAAAGTCAAGTTAATATATTAATTATATTTTAAAATTTCCAATAAATTCCCATTTATTCACAGTTCACCAATTTACTCCCAAAAACCATTTTAATAATGACATTTATTATACCTTGAAATGATTCTAAAATCAATTGAACCTACTACAAAATATTAGAATATTAGTCATGGATTATATTCAATATTTCATGCCAAAGTTCAAATTTTTAATGCATAAAAATTATATATTAATTACACAATTAAAATCGAAAGTCAATTATGTTTCTAAAATTATTATCCACATTTTTAACATTATTTTACAGCCCCTAAACGAACATCAAAATAGTGAGTTCACCCATTTACATAATTAATTCATTGAACTTCTATTTAATAACTAATTATCACAATTAACTTGAAAAATAGTAATTTAATAACTTACAACTTCAAAATCAGTTTCAATATATGATTTTTTATACTTAAAAATCAGATTATATAGTCCCAAAAACATATTAATATGTCCCAAATATATATTTAAAAGATTCATGCAATATAACCAATTTTCGTGCTCAAAAACTCACATCTTTAATGCATAAATATGTAAAATAATTAATCTTTCATTAAACAAGACCCTAGAATATTACTAGATCAATTTCAAACATTTAAGGAATATTTTTCAGAACCAAAATTGTGGCAAAATAGTAAGTACAATCTCATATAAACTTAATTAATTAAATTATAATTGATAAATAATTTATCAACAATTAATACCATAAAATAGCATAGCATCACACACTTATTAAAAATCATTTTCTAGGGTGTCCAAAATCAATAAGGAGCCCAACAAAAATTTTCAAGCACTACAAAAAAAAGGTTCTATACCGAGAACAGTATACCGACAACCTGTCATCGGTATAGACATTTCATATGCGCGGGACATTTTCGCGGTTCTGAATAGGTTTAGTTGCTATACCGAGAACCTATACCGAGAACTATAGGGTTTATAAATATCCCACTCAGCCGCGAAGCCCCTTCTCCTTCCTCTCTGGTTTCTCTCGGTTTTCTCCGAACGGTCCGCCTCCCTCCGCCGAATATCGCCGTTTTCCTCCCAAAAAGCTCGGTTTTAAGCCCCAAAATTGCCAAGGGTGAAGGAATTTCTGTGTATTTGTTGAAGGTATGGTTTATTTATTCATTTTTTTTATATATATATTTATGAAATTGTATAATGATATTTTGTAATTTTTGTTTGAAAGTTGGGTATTCGGTTTTTGTTGGACTAAAGAGATTGCTAGCAAGATATTGAAGGCATTTGTAAGTTTTTTTTAATTTTTCTGTATTTTTTTAATTTTTTTTCAATTTTTGAATAATTTATGTTTTTTTTATATAAATAATATAATATTAATTTTAATAAAAATCTGAAATTATTATATTAGATAGAATGTATTTATTTTTAGGTTTTCAAAATAAGTATTAGTAAAAATGATATTAGGAATTAGAAAATTGTTATATGATTAATTAGTATTTTTTTAAAAATAAATTCTATGTTGTTTTGGTGAATTTTATGTGTATTAAACATATTAGTAAACATATTAAATATTTGAGTGTTAATTTGAAAATTTTGGTGGTAATGTTAGTATGTTGTTGTTGTCAATTTTAATTTTTTTGGTTATGTTAGTAGTAAAAATTCAGATTTTATGAATATTGATGAGTAATTTGTTGTTGTTAATTTTTAGTAGAATTTTAATATTTTGGTTAGAAAATTGAATAATTAATAAAATTTAGACTGTTGACGCCGTTTTTCGTCAACAGATAAAAGAAGAGCACAAAAACAATGAATAACGATGGCCAAACGGAACAAACAAATCAAACACACGGTTTTTTACGTGGTTCAGCAGTTAAATCTGCCTAGTCCACGAGTCTCTGTTATTAATCTTAAGATTATCTCTGAATAATTCTTTAGCATGAATTCTCCAGAGTTTTCTCTCAAGGATCAGAATTTCGGTCCTTTATAATGGGGCATGGCTTCTCTATTTGTAGAGAAGGATGCAGAATACTATCCCACATATTTTGGGTAGTTACTCTTTTGTGAATAAAATAAATGGCTTTAAATGCCTTTAATCAGATAAAAAAGGAAACGTCCCTGAAGACCAGGGAACGCATAACTGACTAAATAATATCCCACGATTCTTGGGGATTTACATCAATAAATGAGGATTACATCTCATGTTTACAATACTTGTAGATATTCAAGGTGGTTATAGCGTATCTCCAAGGCTTCAGCATCTCAGGTTCATGTCATTGTGCGAGCCACTGACATCTCCTGAGCTAACATTGCTCTCGAGATAGTACATCGAGCTCAAGACCCATGCTCCGAAGTTCCTGAAGATGAGGGTGTTCTCGGAGCTACCTTTCGAGATCGAGATCATTTCGAGGTCACTACATTCGAGATCATATATCATACTTTGCAGGCTCGATTTACCATCCTAGAGCATACCCTAACCCTCACGAGACCATTTAATGCGAACTCAGCTTTCGAGGTCATATTTACTATGGCTCGAAATCTGGGTATAACATCTTGCCCCCTCAAAAGTATTTGTTCGAATCCTAAGAGAAGGAAACTTTTGAACTACTTTTTCTGGGAACCGTACCGTCACACTCTTGAAAATGGACACGCGTCAGCCGGGTATTCCTCACTTTAGGTACTTGAGTACCTTGGGAACACGCCCACGATCATCCGTCTGACAACTTTTCGACGCCTTCTTGTCATTAATCCCCATCCGTTCGATCTAGTGAGAATTTCACTCGACGCTCCTGATTAATTCCATTTTCCCACCTATATATACAAGACCCCCCTCTTCGTCTTCTTCTTCACGTTTGTTCATCATAAACAAGAAAAGAAAAACAACCAGAGAACCAGAGACTCCTAAAAAGCTTCTATCCCGCGCATGTTTTCTCGACCCAAGAAACAAAGAAATCCTGGTCTGTTCGAGTCAGTGAGTTCTTTCTTGCAACCTCTTCTCCAATCGACGATTTCGCTGCAACCACCATCACTGTGTAAGTACGCCATTTTTGTTGTTCTTTTTTTTTTATACTGTTTTTGCTGTGTATGCTAGTTTACATTCGTAGCATAATAAGATAGGGGGTTTCGTTTCGATAGGCTTTCAAATTTCCTAGACTTCCCCTGCCGGATTCTGCATCACTGGTTTATATCCAGTTTTAACGTTTGAGCGAAGTTTCAACTTTCTGGGTTTTGAAAATTTTAGGCCATGTTTCTTGTACATTAAGTTTTCGGGTAAGAACCCTTGTCCTTGACAAACGCACGAAACCCAAGAATGCCCTTCCTGGCTAACCGCCACCTTTCTTTCCCTTGACTTTCGGGATTTTCAAAAGATCGTCCACGCTCCTTTTCTTTCCTGTGGAACACACGCTCTGACTCTTTAGTAAGGGTCTCAATATTTAATTTTTTTGTTCCTAAATCTCCGAGCTCATACCATCGAGCTCGTGATTCTTGCATGCATGGCCCTCACCATTTTTTCTTTCTCGTTAGATGTCACAGAATCTGGAAAGACGGTGGAGGTCATTGCGAGCCATCCCTTACGAGCCTAAATCTCCGAGCCCCGAAACGCTGTTCGCCCGGAATCAGCGTCGGATAAAAGAATACGAGCTTGCGCGCGAGCAAGAGGACATTCGAGCCCACTATCGCCGTCAAATAGACGAGGTCATTGAAAAGAAGAGAAGAGTTCTTCGGGAGGCCATCTATCCGGAGCCCAACTCAGGACCCAGGTCAATCCTCCTCGACCCTACGTTAAAAGTCACGGTTGCATATCATCCGGGGGAGCTCCAATTTTCTTTAATGGCGGAGCCTTCGTCTTCGCAGCCTAGGAGGGAGATGTTCGAAGCCGAGTTCTACCAGAGCTCGGTTACCACCACCGACCAAATAACTGACATCTTGGCCCTCCATGGCCTTAATTCGTTGGACACCCTGAAGTGTCGAGCTCCGGCTAGTCATGAACGGAGCTGTTTCGCCCCTGGGGGCCGCGATGCCAGTGTGAAATACGCGGCCTGGAGCCAGGAACATATGAGGACGGGAGCTCTGCTGCCCTTGAAGTCCTTTTTCAGAGACTTCATTGATTTCGTTGGGTTGGCTCCTTTCCAACTCAACACCAATTCGTACAGGGTGCTGTCTGCCCTGAAGTCCTTGTATCACGAGCTGCAGTGGAAAGGACCTTCACCCCAAGAGATTTTATATCTCTTTTGTTTGAAAAGTAACCCCTCCCGAGCTCGGGGAGGGGATGGTTTTTACTACCTCTCGAGCTATCCCAAAGAGACGAAGATTTTTGAAGATCTTCCAAACCACCCTCCTGACTCCAAAAAGGCTTTTTTCTGGACAGACGGTCTGTCCCCGTCTCGACATCGTTCTTTCAGGCGGATTCGTAAGTACTCTTGTTACTTTTATTTTTTTTGAGCTCGGACTTTTAGCCCTTAAGACCATACTTAGCTGAAATGTGTCTCGCCTTTCAGCTAATTTTCAGCGTCCCTCCCCCTCCAAGACAATGAGGGAACACAGAGAGGCCTTGCTCGGACTTCCTTATGGTAGGAGGTCTCTCTCGTATCTTCTTCATGAGGACCAGCTCCGAGCCTGTGGGTTGTTGGGAGAAGGCCAGTCGACCTCTGACTGGTCTAACAAAAAATATGAACGTTGGGAGGAGGTGCCACAGCCCACAAGCACCCTTCTTCCGAGGAGAGAAAAGAGAGCACCTCTCCCAGTTCGCCTGAGGAGTCCGCAATCTGGGAATGAAGCCAACGATGAGGCCTCGAGCTCGGACTCAGATGAAGGTAAAACCCTTCCTACTTCGAGAATGTGGTCCCCTACTTTGCTAAAACACAGGCCCAATAGGTTAGTCTCGTGCCCATAGGATAGATACCACTTCTACATATGGAGTTGGGTAGACGACTGTGTCCATAGGTTTGATAGTGGGCTCGGGAAATACGACACTATGTACACCACGGACGAGGTGTGGAATGGGATAGTTGTGCAGTATGGGACCAATGATTATAGGGACCTCTCGAGGTTATCACCAACTTATAGGGAAGGCACTCCCCCCGCCTCTTCTGAAGACGGGGGAATTTCATGGTCCCCAAGCTCGAGCTCGGGGGAAAGTTCCAGTTAGGTTTTTTCTACCATCACTTCATACGTCTGTGATACTGAAGTAACTTGTACACCTCTTTTACTGACTCACTGTGTTGACTTGTGCAGGCGATATGGACTCCGACCTTGACACCCTTATTGACAATGCGGGTGCCAAGAGGAGCAAACGCCCCAGGGCAGGGGGACTGAAAACCAGCCAGCTGGGGAAAGGCTCCAAGAGATCTAAGAAAACGCCTCCTCCTCCCCCGCCGGCTTCGAGCTCTGCTGTTGCGTCGACTGGCCAGGCTAGCGCCCCCACGACGATGCCATCCTCGCAGAGCGTTGTCTCTGCGGTGGCACCGGCCTCGCTGGCTGGTACCCCTGTCGTGGTTGAGTCCCAAACTCCTGTGGTGGGTCAAACGTCTTCTGCTCAGCTCGCCAAGAGACCTTCTGCTTCTCGAGCTCAGAAGCTAACCATCTCCACCCATATGGACTCATATGTGGTGGATAACGCTGCCGGACCTCACGGATCTACGCTGATTTCGGATGTCATGTCCCGGATCGGCCAGAGCTACGGCAGTTTCGAAGCTCCCCAGTGGCAGTGCCTAACTGGCACCCGAGACCGCACTGTTCTCTACGAGAAGAGTATCGAGCACACCGCTGCAGTAAGTATTTTTCCATATTTCTTTCGCTTATATCCATGCTGTCTTGAGGCTAATGGTGGTTTCTTCCTTTTTTCAGGCTCTTGCCTTCACGGCCCAGCTCAACTACGAGCTTAACAATGAGATCCATTCGAGTAGGACTCATGCCCAAGAGGCGAAGGATCTCCACCTTAGAGCGAACGATGATCTGAAGGCGGCGAATGCTAAGCTCGACGCAGTGGTTAAGGAGCGTGAGGATATGGCCAAGGAGCTCGGAAAGCTGAAAACTGAACTCGAGGAGCAAAAGAAAGATAACACCCAACTTCGGGAGACCAATAAGAAGCTTGAGGAGGACAAGGCTGCCTCCTTTGACCTTATAGAGGATGTCAAAGCTCGCCTTACTGCCGAGTACAAAGAAAAGAAAGAAACGGCAGCCGACTCAGCCATGTACCGGATGTGGGCTTATAACGAAGAGCTGGACACCAGCTTTTTGGGTCCCCATGAGGCGCCGTTTCTTGAACGATGGAATGCTCGGCTTGAGAAGGAAGAGGCTGAACGGCTTGAGAAGGAGAAGGCTGAGCAGCTCGAGAAGGAAAAGGCTGCTCCGGGCACCGTTTCGGAGGAAGCTCAGGAGGATAGTCATGCTATTCGTCCTGAGGGGTCCGGTGCCACTGATGTTGAGAAGGCCAAAGAGACTCCTCTTCTCTGAATCTGACCTCGGGGAGATCAGTTATCGGGGCTGCGTCCCCTTATTTCTGTAATTATTTTAATTTATGCCCACGGGGCTGATACAATTCTCTTTACTATTCTTTTATATGCTTTACATTTCTTGGCTCGAAATATTTTGCACATTTTTATATTGATGAACCGATTATGTTTATTTATCCATACAAACATAGTTTGGATTTTAGGCTCGAAATTCGATGCATTCATGCATAGTTTATTCGAATTATCCGCTTCCGACATCGTTACTTATCAAGGTCGGATATTACTTTTACCATGAACTCAAGAGTTCTTATATGGTGTGTAATATGAATGATCTGGTTATATCTTTTTTTGTTTAGTCACTTTTCCTCGTCCTCAGTTTTTGTTCCGAGGTTAAGAGTTCGAAACTATTTTTCTTTAAGATATTCCAGCCTCGATCTCGACTTATCTCGAAATAGGTTTAAGTTCCTACTTATCATCGACTAATTTTTTGGCTGGTTTGTTCCAAACTTGTTAAGTTTGCACATCTGGTTAACTCCAAACGTTTTAGGTTTTTGGTAGTTCGGTTATGTCCGAACTATCTAAGCTCGCGTACTTGGTTATCTCCAAATACTTTTATCCTTTTGGTAGTTCGGTTATGTCCGAACTATCTATGCTCACGTACTTGGTTATCTCCAAATACTTTTATCTTTTTGGTAGCTCGGTTATGTCCGAACTATCTAAGCTCGCGTACTTGGTTATCTCCAAATAGTTTTATCTTTTTGGTAGCTCGGTTATGTCCGGACTATCTAAGCTCGCGTACTTGGTTATCTCCAAATACTCTATGTATATTTTTTATTTTTTAAGCTGGTGGTATGTATACCAATGATTACCCCTTAATATCCTATGAGTGTGACCATAGGTTATTAAATTAAGAGAGATTGCAAAAATAAAAATAAATTACATGTGAAGCAAAGTAGACCCTTTATTTGATGAAATTATAAAACAAACTAAATACAGATAGAAAATCATGGTTACAGGCGGCACTTTCTACACTATTGATAATATGGTCTAAGGTGTTCGCCATTCCATGCTCGAGGTATCAGGCTCCCATCTAATCTCGCAAGTTTGTATACGCCAGGTCGGATGACTGACTCTATCTGGTATGGTCCTTCCCAGTTCGGCCCGAGCACCCCAGCTGCTGGATCTCGGGTTGCTAAGAATACTCGTCACAAAATCAGGTCTCCCACTCCGAACTTTCGATCTCGAACCCTCTTATTGAAATATCTCGTGGTTCGTTGCTGGTAAGCAGCATTTCTCAGCTGAGCCTCTTCTCTTTTTTCTTCGATCAAGTCTAGGGTTTCTTCGAGCTGAGTATGATTGGAACTTTGATCCTAAATCTGAGTTCGGATCGTCGGAATTTCGACCTCGATGGGCAACATCGCCTCGCAGCCGTACGCTAGAGAGAACGGAGTATGTCTTGTTGATGTCCGAGTTGTAGTCCTATATCCCCAAAGGACTTGAGGCAATTCCTCGGGCCATCGCCCCTTTGCCTCTTCTAACTTTTTCTTTAGAGAACTCTTGAGAGTTTTGTTAACGGCTTCGACCTGACCATTCGCTTGAGGGTGAGCCACTGATGAAAAACTCTTTATTATACCGTTCTTGTTACAAAAGTTGGTGAATAAGTCGCAATCGAACTGGGTTCCGTTATCAGATACAATCTTTCTTGGTACTCCATATCGGCATACGATGTTCTTTACCATGAAATCAAGGATCTTTTTCGAAGTTATGGTCACCAATGGTTCAGCCTCCATCCATTTTGTGAAGTAATCAACGGCGACCACAACATATTTAACTCCGCCTTTGCCAGTTGGGAGCGATCCTATGAGATCGATGCCCCATACCGCGAAAGGCCATGGGGATGTCATCATGGTCAGTTCGGAAGGTGGAGCTCGGGGTATCGTGGCGAATCTCTGGCATTTGTCGCACTTTTTCACGTACTCGAAGGAGTCCGTTTTAATGGTTGGCCAGAAATATCCTTGGCATATAATCTTCTTGGATAGGCTATGCCCCCCGGTATGGTCTCCGCAGAACCCTTCATGAATTTCTTCAATGATCTTCTTAGCCTCGGGAGGAGTTACACATCTAAGCAGCGGCATGGAGTACCCTCTTCTGTATAACTTTCCATCCAGAATGGTGTAACGAGGAAGTTGATACATCAACCTTCGAGCTTGATTTCGATCTCTTGGAAGAATCCCATTTTCGAGATAATCGACTATCGGACTCATCCAGGTTGGTTCTGTTTCAATCATACACACATCTTCCTCGTCTGGCTCATTAATGCTGGGTGCTGATAGGTGTTCTACGGGTATAACATTCAGCTCTTCATTTTCGGCGGAAGTGGCGAGCCGAGCTAAGGCATCTGCATTTGAGTTTTGTTCTCGGGGAACCTGTTCGATTGCATAAAACTCGAAATACTCCAATGCGGATTTTGCCTTCTCCAGATAAGCTGCCATTCTTGTGCCACGAGCCTGGTACTCCCCCAAGATTTGATTAACCACGAGCTGGGAGTCGCTGTAGTAATGTATAGCTTTAGCCTTGAGCTCTTTTGCTATTCGTAGTCCCGTAAGTAGAGCCTCATACTCAGCTTCATTATTAGATGCCCTGAAGCCAAATCTTAAAGCAGAGTGAAATTTGCTCCCTGCAGGAGTGATCAGAATAACTCCTGCCCCCGCTCCATTTTCATTTGACGAGCCGTCGACGTAGAGTTTCCACAGCTCGTGGGCCATGGTTATTACCTCGTCGTCGGCTATACCAGTGCATTCCACTATAAAGTCTGCCAAGGCTTGTGCCTTAATGGTCGTTCTCAGATGGTAGGTGATCTCGAACTGTCCGAGCTCAATAGCCCATTTAAGGAGCCAACCTGACGCCTCTGGTTTAGACAGGACTTGCCTAAGTGGTTGATCTGTCAGTACATGGATGGGATGTGCCTGAAAGTAGGGGCGGAGCTTGCGAGATGAGTGGATTAGGCTGAGGGCAAGCTTCTCCATAAATGGATATCTTGACTCTGCCCCCAGTAATCTTTTAATGATGTAATAAACGGGTTTCTGCACCCTCTCTTCCTCCCGAACGAGCACCGCGCTTATCGCGTGTTCGGTGGTTGAGAGGTACAGGAACAATACTTCTCCCGTCTCAGGCTTCGAGAGGATAGGCGGTTCGGCTAAGTGCTTTTTGAGCTCCTGGAAGGCCAGCTCGCACTCCTCTGTCCATTCAAACTTCTTACTTCCTTTCAATAAGTTGAAGAATGGAAGGCCACGATCCGTTGACTTCGAGATGAATCTGCTCAGGGCGGCCATCCTCCCAGTCAAGCTTTGGACATCTTTATGCTTCCGAGGTGAAGGCATATCAATCAGGGCCTTTATTTTGTCGGGATTAGCCTCGATCCCTCGAGAGTTGACGATAAAGCCTAGAAATTTTCCCGAAGACACCCCAAAAGTGCACTTCATAGGATTTAGCTTCATGTTGTATTTCCTGAGTACGCCAAAGCACTCTTCGAGATCGTCAACATGGTTCTTGTTAAGTTGAGACTTTACAAGCATGTCATCAACGTAAACTTCCATGTTGTTCCCTATTTGCTCTGAAAACATCATGTTTACAAGCTGCTGGTACGTGGCTCCAGCATTCTTGAGTCCGAATTGCATGACATTGTAGCAGTAGAGCCCTTTATCTGTGATGAAACTCGTATGCTCTTGGTCGGGGGCATGCATGGGAATCTGGTTATATTCAGAATAGGCATCCATGAACGACATCAGGCCATGCCCCGCCGTGGCATCCACGAGCTGGTCAATTCTTGGCAGCGGAAAACAGTCTTTCGGGCAGGCCTTGTTGAGGTCCGAGTAGTCAATGCAAGTTCTCCACGTCCCATTGGGCTTCGGGACCAACACTGGATTTGTAACGACCCGGATTTTCAAGACTCGATAATGCGGAAATATAAATGTTTTCATTTAACAAAATGTCTCAAAAACCCATAGAAAAAAAAACTTTTTAAAAAGTCGTATGGCCATACTTAACATTTAATTACAAACATGTTTTATAAAGATTAGAGTGAGCCTAGTTTAGGAAAATTACACAACATTTCCAAAAATAAAAAGGCTTCCCAAAAGGTCGGTCCACATGTACATTTGCAAGGAAGACTCCAGCGCTCACTGCTCTGCCTTGCCCTTGCACTTACCTACAACATGAAACAACTAGGTAAGCGAAAACGCTTAGTAAGATCAACTTTCAAACAAAGCAGATAGAGAAATAGGGATCCGGACCCATCCGAACCCTACACAATCAATTTCAAGAATGCTAAAGCATCCTGGCAAACTTATGGTCATGCCTGATAACCAAGGATAAATTAATTCCTATCTAGATAAAAATCCTGCACTCAGAAAATCCCAGAACAAGCAGATATATTATATCACAACTATATCTTACCAACAGTTATATCCCTGCACTCAGAAAATCCCAGAGCAAGCAGATATATTATATCACAATATAATTCGAGACCAACGCTCGACAATTTCCAACAATTCATGCGTAACGCGCCCTCCAACATAATTGCTAATCTGTAAAAGAGAACCGAGTCTCCACACTAAGATCTAGCCAATAAATATTCTCATCAAGGGTAACTATCGTGTTACCTAGGGCATCGCTACTTATTCAAGAGTGTAATCCAATTTACACGGTTTTACGGAGACTTCTATGTTAATTAGTGGTGCTGGTGAGCAGCTGCCCCTAGGGTGTTCAACCTCACTCAAACTTGGCAACCCCTAGTATCTCTAGGCACTCTCACGAAATGGCCAATATTCACGGCTGCTGTCCGAGAATAACTTATCAGAGCACTTGCTTGGATTCTAACCGTCCAATGATTAAGTAAGCATGAGGGCCCCTAGGTCCCATTTGTCTTGGCGCCCCTAGGTTTAACCAGCTTATCCTCATCTCATGGCCACTCGTCGCGGTAATGAACCGGACATAAATAAAATCAAGCAGTGTGACGGGGATCAACCGTCTAGGATATGACGGACTTCTACCGTTCATATTTTCTAAATCAGCACTCACTAGACTAACGTCTCTAAGCAACTTTCTATGACAGCCTATATATATATGCATGTATCCCTATACTAACATACAAGACAATAATCATTTCATGTTGCAGCCATACAATATAAGTTGACTTACTTGGAGTCCTTAGCGCTCAGCAAGTTTTCACCCTCCAACGTTCAGTCCAGTTATGCTTAGCCAATACTGTAGTTATCCATACAGTATACTCGGATTAATTATGGCACTCATAATTCATTATTATTATTTTGGGCAGTTTGGTCATTTTAATAAAAGTCATTTGCAAGGATTTACAATCCTTATTTGGTTTTAAACCTATTAAGGAAAGTTATACAAAATATTCGAGACTAAACCCTAAGTCTCGGGGAGACCTATCCTAAGGTCTCGATACCTAGGCTCGGGTATCACAATGGTATTTCCCACAATCCGCTAAAAATCTTATTCTTTCAAGGTATCGCTATTAACCCGCACTTTCGACTAGTCGGTTAAAATATGTAAGATTTTAGCCGGTATTATATCCAGAAAATACAAATAAATTCCTTAATTATTTTTAAAGAAAATAAACTCTTTAAATTTTCCTTTTATTTTTCTTAAGGTTTTAATATCTAAAAACCGTTTTAAGAAAATTGCCTAATTTGTCTTAATTAGGAAAACCGTTATAAATTTCTCATCTTGACTAATTAATTTTCCAAAAGAAATTAATCAATTTTACTTACTAGGAAAATAATTTATTTAATTATTTTCTCAAAATATAGGGTTTTAAACCCTCTTTTAATTTATTAACTATTAATAAATTAAATCTCTTATTTTTAGAAAGAATAAAAACTCTTTAATAAAAATAATTCATTTAAACTCAAAGGGTAAATTTTAGTGAAAATATGATTTCAAGACTTACCATTTTATATCTTGAAATAAGCAAAATTTTACTTTTTACCTTATGTTCCAAAATCTCATTTTTACACTAAGTGTGAAAAACCTATTTTTCACATTTTTAACTACATACTTCGTTAGTTCATAACTTGAAATTTACTTACCCAATTGTTACCAAAATTTCCCAATTCCATTTTTGTTATGCCATTTAGGCCTTTGTAAAATCTTAGGTCAAAATGAGCATTTTTGATTGGTGAAATCATTTTCCAACAATGAGGTAAAAATGACCTTATTTTCAAGTCCTTATTTTTTCCAAACTTTGACAGTTAATAACTTTCAAACCGTTCAATATTTTCTTACCAAATTTTACAGTGGAATAATAGGTTATGCCAGTAATATTTCCACAAAATTTTAGAAAAAACTGGGTTCATTTTCCCTATGCAGTGGCTGTCCAAACTTGGTTCCGAAAATAAGAATACGAAAAAACAGTTTTTTACCTCAACTTTGAAATAGCATAACTTACTCATTTCTAAACATTTTTTTGTGTTTCAAAAGCTCAATTTTATGTACTCAATCTCAACAACATCACAGTACAATTAAATTTTACAAAACCAATATACAGTGGCTGCTTGACCCCTTGGAAGTCACAGCTCAAAACATGTTTTGTTTTAGGGTATCCTACAAAACCCTTGGGGGTTTTGGTTCCCATTTTCAAAAATCAATACACATGCATCATAAAAATTATTAAACAACTACCATAACCTTATTACATCACCAACAAGAAACTTTAAGCATTAGATATACAAAATAATGCTTAAAACTAAAACCCATACAACCAAAATCATCAAAAGTAAACTTTTTACCTCTTTGGTGTTCTTGCTTAAGGTTTGGACCTTCCTATAAGCTTTGACTCCTTCAAAACCTTTCAAAAACCCTAACAAAGTTCCCCCAACAACATAGTCAATTAGCTATTTGAAACTCTATGCTTAAAACTTTACAAAAGCCTAGATTAGTGAAAGTTTACCTTAGGGAAAATACTTCCTAGACCAAGACTTAGCCTCAAAGTTTCCTTGGTGTTCTTGGGCTTGAAAAATGGAGAGAACACTTTGAGAGGTCTTCAAAAAAGATGATAGTGAATGAGAGATGGAGAGTGATCGGTTCTTAGTGTGGGAATTGCTCACAATACTCTTCAAAATATCACAAGGTACTTGAGTGCTTTTCTACCCACTTGCCCACTTGACCTCTTAATTAAATGGCATTTAAATTTTATAAAATTTGGGTTCACACCACTCTAAAACACCACATGGCCGGCCACCCTTTGCCATATATGATCATTTCATTTTTTTTTTTTTTTTTTAATAAAGGTTTCATAAGAAGAAAAGTCCAAATTGGCTTTTGACACCTTTTTTTCACTCTTATTAAGTTTTAATCACCAAACTTAACATTAATTAATTAAATTAAATGTCTCTCACATTTAATTTAATTAATCACATAATAAAATTTAACCTAAGGTCCATTCATGGAATAAAATTCTCCATTTCGGCAAAATTAGGCATTTACCACAAAATGCCTTAAAATTTCCATTTTCTTTTAGGTTTATTATTTTTGACCAAACTTTAACTTTTATGAATGTATTTTATGCCCAAAATATAATTTCCATGATTTTTTGTTTTATTTTCCGAGATTTTTTACCCGATCAGGGTTTTTGTGTCGGTCCTGGACCGAAAGTCTTATCTTGACTTTTAAAATCACAAAATTCATATTTTGGCTAGAAATAACTCATGGAATACTTACAAACAAAATATAATATTATTTAAAATAATATTCCTAACCCGGGGGAAAAATCCCGACCCGAGTCGTTTAAAGGTACCCGAAATGCAGGACGTTACAGGATTGGCTACCCAGTCAGGGTAAAAAGCGTCCCTGATGAAATTGTTTGCTTTCAGCCTGTCAACTTCCTCCTTTAATGCTTTCTTTCTATCCTCGTCCAGCTGTCTTCGCTTTTGTTGCTTCGGGGGAAATCTTTTGTCTATATTCAATGCGTGGCTCGCAACATTTGGGCTTATCCCCACCATGTCTGAGTGTGACCATGCGAAGACATCCTGGTTTTTCTTGAGGAAGCAAATTAATTGCTATTTTGCCTCGTCTTGGAGGTGTTTTCCGACCTTTACCTTCTTCGAGGGTTCAGCATCGTCGAGCTGAACTTCTTTGAGCTCTTCCAATGGTTCGAGGTCAACTTTCTCCTCAATCCTTGGATCGATTTCCTCGTCAATTTCTAAAACCGTCCCATCCTTATTTTGTATGATAACGAGTGCTTGAGCGCTCGTTTGTTTCTTTCCCCTCAAAGAGATGCTGTAACACTCTCTCCCTGCCAATTGATCTCCTTTCAATGTTCCGACCCCACTCGGAGTTGGGAACTTAAGGGCTAGATGCCTTACAGATGAAACTGCCCCCAGCCCGACCAGGGCGGGTCTCCCGAGCAGTACATTGTAGGCAGATGGTAACTCTACTACCACGAACTCCATCATCTTGGTCACCGAGACTGGATAGTCTCCCAAGGTCACAGGGAGTTCGATGGACCCCATACAGGCGGTTCCTTCTCCAGAAAAGCCGTACAAAGTGGTTGCACAAGCCTTCAGGTCGCGAAGGGAGAGTCCCATTTTCTCTAGTGTTGCTTTATAAAGAATGTTAACTGAGCTCCCATTGTCTATGAGAACTCAGCGCACTCTTTTGTTGGCAAGCTGCAGGGTCATGACTAATGGATCATGATGAGGGAACTGGACATAAGAGGCATCTTCCTCGGTGAAGGTTATAGGTTGGGTTTCAACTCTTTGGCTTTTTGGTGCCCTTGGTTCGGGTTCATAAGGAGACCCGTCCCCTGTCTTCAGCTCATTCACGTATCGCTTTTGAGCATTTCTACCCCCTCCTGCGAGATGAGGACCTCCCGAGATGGTTATTACGTCCTCTCCATCTATTGGCGGGGGCCTGTCTTCTTCCCGAGATCGGGAGTTATTATTCTGTGCCGCCGAAGGCGCGGCTATTCTCTGGCTTGCAGTAGTCTGTCCAGTACTCTGGTTTTTGACATACTTCCTGAAATAACCTCTCGAGATCAACCCTTCGATCTCGTCCTTCAGCTGTCGGCACTCATCAGTTGTGTGTCCGATATCTCTATGGAACCGGCAATATTTGCTGGAATCCCTTTTGGACTTTTGATTCCTCATTGGGTCCGGACGCCTGAAGGGGACCTGGTTTTCATTAGCCAGGTATATGTTTTCCTGAGACTCGTTGAGCTCGGTGTGCACTTTATATACAAAGAAATGCCTTTCTCCTTTCTTCTTCTTTCCTCCTTCAGCCTCGGGGTTATTTCCCTCGCTCTTTTTCCTCTTGGACGGATTCTCTGAGGTAGGTTGTGGAGCTGCTGGGTCAGCCGAGGTTGAGGCGGAGTTAATGTTTATCGTTGTAGTTTCGGTCTGCGAGGTCGCCTTGAGCGTTGACCTCGCCTCCTCTACATTGACAAATCTCTGCGCCCGTCTGTTAAACTCAGTTATTGACCTCACCGGTTTCCCTTGCATGTCATCCCAAAGGGCGCTTCCGGGTAACACACCAGCTCGGATAGCCATCAGGTGCCCACTGTCATCCACATCTCGAGCTCGGGCGACCTCTAGATTAAATCTTGTCAGGTAGCTTTTCAGCGTTTCGCCCGGCTGTTGTCGGACGTTAGTCAAAGTGGATGCCTCTGGTCTGACTCCCATCATAGCCCGGAACTGCTTCTTGAAGTCTCTAGACAACTGATCCCATGAAGTTATCGAGTGTCTCTTGTACTTCTCAAACCAACTCTTGGCAGGTCCGGCCAATGATGTCGGAAACAACATGCACCTGAGCTCGTAACCCACGTTACTAGCTCTCATAATAGTGTTGAATGTACTTAGGTGGCTGCATGGGTCGGTTTTTCCTTCAAACGCTGGGACGTGAGGAATCCGGAACCCTTGAGGAAACTGAGTGTTGGAAATATTAGGAGCAAACGGCTCGAGCTCCTCATCAGAGTCCTCGTATCGACCATTCCCTCGTTCATTTTTTAAAAGCCTAAAGGCTTTTTCGAGCTGATCGATCCTTTCTTGGACTGGGTCCTTAGGTGGTGTCTGGAACTGACAGTCATTGATTATGATCCCAGGCTCGCGTCTCCGTGAGGGATCTCTACGCCCATTTAGGTGATTCCTTAGGTCCGGATTTGTCTGATCTCCCTTCCCCCTGCTCTGATTTAGATGATTCCGCAGGTCAGGATGATTCTTGCGACTTCCAGTATTTTTGCGACCTCGGTCGTGTTTACTGACGGATCTGGTCTCTCCGGACTCGTCACTGGTGAAACTCATTGATCGGTCATTTCGTGGTGGATTCTTCCCACGTCGCCTCGTCTCCGCAGTGCGAGACCAAGACGTCTGACTTCTCTCAGATGGTGCGCCTCTCCGCTCCCGGAATGTCTCCCTGTTTTCTTGTCTTTCCCCTGTATGCCCTTGATCCTGATTTCGATCAGGTTGAGCGTTTCTACGGGGAGGTGAAGGATATCTTACGGGAGACGGAGGGAACCGTATAGGCGACGGTGGTGGCCGCCCTTGCCTCGGCCTAGAGGGTCCAGAATTTGCCCGAGATGGGTCAGTCGCGTTCGGTGCACTACCAGGAACCTGAGTCCGAGCCTCGGCAGGAGCTCGGTTATTCTCAGTTCCTGCAGGCACTTCCACAGGTGGATTAGGCGGGACCCGAGCTCGGGTACTCCTCTGGGGCCTAGAAGGAGCAGATGGCTCTGCTGGTACCGGAGGTTGAGTTGGCCTCCTTGTGGCAGCATCTTTCCATGGACGTCCACGGGGCCTCCGGGGAGGAACATGCACGTCCCTCGGAGGAGGGACTTGGTTTTCGCGCGGAGGCGGGGGCTGAGCCACCTGCGCCTCTGCGGCCATCCTAGTCAACTCCTCATTCCGTTTGTTGGCTTCTGCCAGCAGCTGTTTCAGTTGCCGATTTTCTAGTTCTACAATAGGAACATAACGTTCAGGATTGTAGTACATGTCCTCATCCCTTGGTTGTGGAGGTGGTCCCCGGGAATCAGAGGACCCACTTCTTTCATCAGCATCCGGGTTCTCCATTGGCTGTTTTCCAGGACGCCTTGGGTAATTTTCTTCAAGGGTGTTCTGATTGTTTGCGGCCATGAATCTTTCAGGGATGAATGCTTAAGGCTCTCAATGAAAGCACCAAACTATTGATGCCGTTTTTCGTCAACAGATAAAAGAAGAGCACAAAAATAATGAATAACGATGGCCAAACGGAACAAACAAATCAAACACACGGTTTTTTACGTGGTTCAGCAGTTAAATCTGCCTAGTCCACGAGTCTCTGTTATTAATCTTAAGATTATCTCTGAACAATTCTTTAGCATGAATTCTCCAGAGTTTTCTCTCAAGGATCAGAATTTCGGTCCTTTATAATGGGGCATGGCTTCTCTATTTATAGAGAAGGATGAAGAATACTATCCCACATATTTTGGGTAGTTACTCTTTTGTGAATAAAATAAATGGCTTTAAATGCCTTTAATCAGATAAAAAAGGAAACGTCCCTGAAGACCAGGGAACGCATAACTGACTAAATAATATCCCACGATTCTTGGGGATTTACATCAATAAATGAGGATTACATCTCATGTTTACAATACTTGTAGATATTCAAGGTGGTTATAGCGTATCTCCACGGCTTCAGCATCTCAGGTTTCATGTCATTGTGCGAGCCACTGACATCTCCCGAGCTAACATTGCTCTCGAGATAGTACATCGAGCTCAAGACCCATGCTCCGAAGTTCCTGAAGATGAGGGTGTTCTCGGAGCTACCTTTCGAGATCGAGATCATTTCGAGGTCACCACATTCGAGATCATATATCATACTTTGCAGGCTCGATTTACCATCCTAGAGCATACCCTAACCCTCACGAGACCATTTAATGCGAACTCAGCTTTCGAGGTCATATTTACTATGGTTCGAAATCTGGGTATAACATAGACTAATAATTATAAATTATATAGTCGTTTAAAATGTATTTGTAATGCTCTCTGCATGATCTGGGTCTGGATATTTTTTATGTGTTATTTGTAGGATTTTAAATTTTGGGATAGATGAAAATATAGTCGTTATGGTGCCGAATTTTTTATAGAATTGTAAAATTTAGAGATATTGTGAATATTAGTAGAAGTACTCAATAAAATTTCTAATTTAATAAATAGTGAATTGATAAGTAAAATAATATATTTTAAAATTAAGATTAAAAAAAATTAACATTAACATTATGCAACTAAATTTTAATAAAAATAAACATTAATTAAATAATTTAAGTAATAATTAAATCCTAAAGTAAATAAATAAATTTTAAACAAATCTTAGAAATTTTGTTTAAATTAATAAAACTATTCAATAAAGCATAAGTAAAATATGTAATTTAATAAATACTAAATTAATATGTAAAAAAATAATATTTGTTAGTTCTGATTAAATAAAATTAACAAATATATTATTAGAAAACCATTATTAAAATTAAAATTAAAATTTAAAAAATTAAATTTAATATTTGTTAGTTTTAATCATTATTAAAATTAAAATTAAAAAAATATGTTTTTAATAATATTTGTTAGTTGTTTTTAATTTTTCTGTATTTTTTTTTCAATTTTTGAATAATTTATGTTTTTTTAATATATAAATAATATATTTTAAAATTAAGATTAAAAAAAATTAACATTAACATTATGCAACTAAATTTTAATAAAAATAAAAATTAATTAAATAATTTAAGTAATAATTAAATCCTAAAGTAATTAAATAAATTTTAAACAAATCTTAGAAATTTTGTTTAAATTAATAAAACTATTCAATAAAGCATAAGTAAAATATGTAATTTAATAAATACTAAATTAATATGTCAAATTTAAATAATTTTAATAATATTTACACTGAAATATATTATAGTTAGATATCATAAAACAACATAATTAACTTCAAAGAGCATAAGACATTAAAAAAACATATTTAATTTTATTTGCTTTTTTCTTTGGTAATAAGAAATTATTACCAAAGATATAATAGTGTTATTATCACCTAGTGATAATATTATAATTTTTTAGTGTTCATCACAAGAAGCCTTAGACCCGTTTAGAGATGGTGAGTCATTGAAGACTCTTACATTTGCCTCTCTCTGAATTAGAACACACACAAATTGATTGTAAGTTTGATGATTAGTGTTCCGTGCAGTGCTACATTCATACAATGTCGATCGACAAGAGCTGGATTAATTTGACAGATCGATTATCCGATGAGTATGAGGCTGGTGTGATGGATTTTCTCCAGAGAGCTCGGCAGTGCGTTGACTCAAGGGGATTGGTGAAATGTCCGTGAAGAAGAAGAGGAGGAGGAGGAAGAGGAAGTGGAGGAGGAGGTTGAATATGAAGATGATGAAGAGGAAGATGAACACATAGAAACCGATGATGATAGTGAAGATTATTATAGTGATAATTAAGTGGTAATTTTATAATATGTTGAAGTAATTATTTTTAACAATAAATAATTTTATATAGTCATTTTTAACCGATAAATGTAATTTTAATATCGATTAATTTGACAGATATGGCTGATGTTATTGCTCAATCTCACGGGGGTGATGGTGGAGGATGCGATCCTCCACGTGGACCGTCAGATATCCCAGCTGATTGTGAACGAGGTAATACTTTACACATTGGTATACTCCTTAAAATTTAACAATTAATCCATATTAATTTTAAAATATTGAATTTGCATACAATAGCGCCTCCAAATAAACGTGGACGCCATAAAGGATTGAACACGTGGGAAAAGAGGGAACAGTTGGGGCGTCCTCTCCCTCTCGAGTGGGATGTGCGGGGGAGAACATATAAAGAGATCGGAGAGTACATCTCAAATTTCTCAAGAGAGCTCGGATTACTTGTTCGACGGTACACAGATCCGGACTGTCCTCAATGGTCAAAAGTACCAAATTCCTTGAAAGAAAGAATACTTGCACATTTGAAAGTAAGTAGTTTATGTATTTTTATGTTAATTCTCATTTTATGTTATATATCATATTTACTAATAAATGTTTGTAAATTAGGATGATTTGTTTGATATTGGGCGTACTAGATATGGAGAAGGGCATATGCTTGGGATCTTGAGAGGCATTGATACTTCGTGTGCTAAAAAGTATTCTGACTGGAAGTACGATATTAAAGAGCATTTAACGATTAATGGGCCACAAAATCATTATGGTGGTTGCACGGATACGCAGTGGCAAAAAGCAATTGAATTTTTCCGACGCCCAGAAATTATGGTATTAATTTCTTGCTAAACTTAACTATCTTAATTAAATATATTACTAGCGATAACTTTTTGCAGAAATGTTCTGTGGTCAACAAGGAAAATAGAAGGAAACTGAAAGAGCTTAGCTATGGAGGTTCTCAGTCAATCCCAGCCCTGCGCTATAAAAAGTTAGTTAATTAATTATTTTTTAGTTTATTTTTCTTATTTATGTTTAATTATTAATTTTATAAAAATATATGTACGTGACAGCGCAATTTAGAGACTGGGCAACTTGAGTCCATCCCGGATAGCTGGATGGATACTCACCATAAATCAGGCACAGGGTGGGTGACAGAGACAGCCAAAAATACTTGGGTACGTTAAGTTTTTTTAAACATTTTTCAAAATTTTAATTGTTTCAAAATTTTAATTACATTATACATTGTATCATAGGAGGAATTGCGTGCATACCACGACACACAGCAGACACAGGCAACTGATACTAAGAGTTCCACACCAGTTTCGAGTGCGCCTGAAGATGAAGACATATCTTTGGTACAAAATGTCTTCGGAAAACGATGTGGCCACCAGAAAGGATATGGACGTATCCTTAACATAAGGGACCGAACTCCATTTGATTTTCGTCCTTCACAAACTAGAGATGAAGAGTTGTCTGAGATGAGAGAGCGTCTTCGACAGTTAGAGGAGCATGTCCGGACTCATTGTATCACCCCGGGATCTCAATCTGCCCCACCACCACCCGATGATCCCGATGTTGGAGCACCGACTCAGTAGGACTTATGTATGAATTTTATTACAATGGACTATTACATTATCATGTTTAACACAACTCTTTATTTTGATTCAGCGAACATACTCTTATGTTTTTATTTATATGTTTAATATAAGTGTTTTAATGTTATTCTATTTTTTTATATATTTAATTCATAATAAATAAATATTACAAATATAAAAAAAAATTCGGGAAAAGTCTATACCGAGGACATTGTCCTCGGTATATACCAGCAAGATGTCGGTATATACCAGTACGATGACAAATTGGGGTTGGTTGTACCGAGGACATTTGTCACTTTATACCGAGGACATTGTCCTCGGTAAAACCTATACCGAGAACATTTTTAATGTCGTCGGTAGAAGTTTGTTTTACCGACGCGGCTGTACCGATAACTTTCTACCGACGACATTGTCTCGGTAGAGGGTATACCGAGGACATTTCAGCTTATACCGAGGACATTTGTTCTCGGTATAGGCCTTGTTTTTTGTAGTGAAGACAGCCTGATAATCATATAGATATTTATCACAATTATTTTTAAGAAAGTAATTAAAAAATAATTCATAATAATCATCATGAAATTCTCAAATTAGCACACAATCATCACCAAAAATTTAAGCACATAAAACATGACCAAAAAGCAAGAAAAAAAATTAGATTTATACCTCCAAAATTGCAAAATTAGTGGCTGGCCGGAATTTGGTCTTCTTCTCTGGCGTCGACGAGTGTCCAAGCATCTCACGCCAGCCCAAAAGTGCATGAAAGACGACCCATAGTGGCCTGAATGATGTTGTCTTCCCCAACGCCGGCGTACAGGAAAAAATGGAGTTCAAAAATGAAAATTTTTGTTCCAGCCCCTCATGCTCCGCTAAGGTGTTCTAACACCAATCACTCCCAAATACTCACAACCTGAAATCCACCAACAACAAATTTTTAAGGTTAAAAAATGGTGATTTTCGAAACACTCTCCACCCTTTTTTCACATGTAAAACTCCTCTTTGATGCCAATGAGTGTCTCTAAATCACTCAACACAACCCAACACTCCCTAAAGCTCTCAAACTCGAAATCCTCTCACTTTCTCTCTCGAGAATTTTTGAATTCTTTTCTTCTCTCACTTCTCACGGCTTAGGAGGCGCCAAGGCTGCTCGAAATATTGTTTTTATAAAGCAAAAAGGAACCCTAAAAGCCCTACATACATGCCTTCAAAAATGGGATGGATCGCGTAGTTAATGGTGGGGTTACCATTATCCTTTTTGTAGTGACGAATCTTGTATGTGTTCCTAAGAAAATGAATTTGTCCATTTTTCGGTATCGGAACGAAGTGGAAGAAGATAAGTTCTGCTTTCTTTTATCACTTAGGAGCCGTGCGAGATGAAAGTCTCATGCACGGTTTCGTCATAAGGTGTGCTGTCTCTGGCGTGTTGTCATAATAATGTGTAAAGATATGAAAATAAATGAATTATTTCCCTTTCTTGCCCAAATTAAAAAAATCCATCAAATAATCAGGTTTTAATGATATTTTCAGTACCAAAAATATCCCTTGATCAACTTAATTGAAAAGGGCAAAAATATCCTAGTGAACAATACTCCAATTATTATTATTATTATTATTATTATTATTATTATTGTTGTTGTAATTAATAAATAAATCAAATAATAATTCAGACCATATTATTGTTATCACTCTCATAATAATAATAATAATCTAAAATGAAAACAATACCTCACTATTATTGTTATTGTACTCATAACCATAATAATGATTAAAATAAGGTAAATACTTAAATTAATCAAAAAATAATTATTTGTTAGGCAATATGCTCATGCCTATTCATTTGAATATATTATTATTATTATTATTATTATTATTATTATTCACGTACTAATAATAATAATATTAAAAAAACAATAACCCATTATTATTGTTATTGTACTCATAACTATGTAAGAATAGTAATAAATAAGAATAAAACAAATAATTAAATTAAACCAAAAATTATTATTTGTTAAGAAATATACTCGTGCCTATCCATTTGAATGTATTTTGTCATAAACGTGTTTCATACATACTTAAACTCAGAGATAAGAAAAATGATCAAAATGACCGCGGTGGAAAAATTACGAAACTACCCATCCAGGAAGGAGGATATTGCAAAATTCATGGAAGCTTGTATTTGACCACAAAATGGAGTATAGATAGAAAAGGGGCTCTCAATCGGTTGACCTTGAATTTGGAAGAGAAGAACTTAAGTGAATTCTGTATGGCCACATGCATAATCTCAACATTGGGGCGATGGTTAGCCCACCAACAAAGAAACCACATGGAGAATTCTCCATTGAAATGTTTGTCAAAGTTTAAAAACCATGAGTGACTAAATTCTTCTGATTGAAGTAGAAATATTTTAAATCATGCATCAACATAGTCATAATAGCTATAGTGGACTTTTACAGGGAGGGTTCAGAGATCTTATGGGTGAGATGACTTTGTTAGGGTCTCTTACATCTTTTAATGGTCTTATGGTGATTAATTTAATGAGGAATATAATATCTCTGTAGTATTTGATGGTTTTTGCATGGGAGATCTAGGATATAGTACAAATTTGGAGGAAAATATATTTTGGCTAAGTGAGATGGTTATGTAATGTGAATGAAAACTGGCTCTATGTAAAAAAGGGTGTGCCTGGATTTTGGTGTGTAAGGAGAGACTTTGTACCTTGTCATTGCTTATCCAGTTGACTGTATCTGTTTATTGTGTTGGTTCTCTATTTCAAATGGATCATAAAATGTGACTAAAGCTGACTGATAGTTGGGACCTATTATGGTAAACCTATTGCATATTTGAACTGAGGTTTGACTATGGGGTATTCGTACAGGTTAGATGATTGTGTGTTTCTTTTTTTCGAAATGGACTGGAGAGATTCTTTAAGATCCCTTATGCTACAAAAATTCACTTGTTAAAACATCAGGGATATTTTTTTGACTTCCATATATGTATTCTATTTCATAATCAATTATATTTAATATGGCTTGCCATCGTTTAAAAATCTGTTGTGATGTAATGCTTTGAACATCCTTTTCTAAACCATATTTTGTGTTTTTTCAATTGATTTTAATTAAAAACTTTTTATTCATCAAATCATCTTGAAATTTTGACAGTGCTGTAATTGCTCTGAGATAATATTTCTTTTTTAACAGTACTGTAATTGCTCTGAGATTATGTCTAGATTCCCAAATGAAAACAAACTATTTGTTCAGGATGATTTGGGTCAAATTTTTTAAGGAGGATTTCTTCGTACCCATTTTCGGAGGCATATCTGTCTTTATTTCATTGGGTATAGAAGTATGGAGTGTTTACCAAGGAGGAGGGTTACTTTGTAACCTATCAAATAACTGTTTACACTTTTTTATTTATTTAAGATTTTGGTAGAAATCAGATTTGTAATTGAGAGAACCTAAGAATCTTTGTAATTGAGATTTGTCTATAATTTCATCAGGGGAGTTGTCAACAAATTGGATAACTCGATCAAATGGGATAATTTTTTACTTGTGAGTGTTGAATCGTAAGAACCTTATTGGGTTTGAAATAGTTTGACTTTTGACACAGAAACTATAGAAAAATGATTATAAGGGTTGATAATATCATTAATAATATTTTGGATTCATTTGGAGCATTTTAGCCAAAAGGGATGACAAAGTGGGTGAGTGTCATATGCAGTACCAAATTTAATTGTATTTTTTTTTTCAATCTTTTCCAACTATTTGAGTATATTAGTCAATAAAATATAGTTGATCCCACCAATATTATTATTCAATTTATTATATAAATTAGAGAGCAAGAATTAAAAAAGGATTTATACTTTGAATTAAAAATAACATAAAACAATTATATTGATAATAGCGATTTAAAGAATATTCTCCACCACTAAATATTCATTCAATAATTTAATAACAATATTGACATTGATGCTCTACTATGCACTCTTCAAGTCAGTGCCCAACTCCAAATAACCAATTCGTATTTCACATAAAAAGTCCCAAAAACAGAATGCCCAGTATATATATGACAGCAGGAAATAGAAATAATACAAAAATAGATTTATGCTTCCAACAGAATTCAGTTGTGAGCCATAGCCTTTCTTCAGCGTCATTCGGCCATAACGAACTCCCTCAGCCATCTTGGCTTCACGCGCGTCCTCCTCTCACGCGTTGCTTCTTCTGGAATCGCTTGCTTCTTCTCCTTGGCTGGTTTGTTGATAATCTCAGCTGATGTGATTTGGGGGTCCTTCTCTTTGTGTTCCCTTTCTTGGTCTCCTTCACTTATCTCTATTTGGGCTCTTTCACTATCAGTCCATGTCTTCACGTGGGCTTCTATATGATTTGGGTCCAAGCAAACATGGGCTGGTCTATCACTACATCCCTCCTCGAAAGTGACCTTGTCCTCAAGGTCAGTCAACCCGTAAATCTGACAAAACGGCCCAAAATCTTCCCAAGTAGCATCATCCGGGGAACTATGCGACCACTGGACAAGAATTTGTGGCACGGTTTGAGAGCCCCTCTGAATCACTCTACTGGCTACAATTGCAAGGGGCAGTACAAGAGGCTGATGGCCCCTATTCAGTTCTGGCAAGGGAAAGTGGGTTTGGGGGTACTCACCTTGGAAAGGTTTGAGTAAAGATACATGAAAGGTCGGATGTATCCTACTTCCTGCAGGCAGTCCCAAGGTATACGCAACAGGCCCTGCGTGCCCCACCACTGGAAAAGGGGCAAAGTACCGTCAGCTAAGTTTCGCATTCTGGCGGTGAGCCACAGTTGACTGTCGATATGGCTGAAGCTTAACGAGGACTAAGTCTCCAATAGAAAATTCGATATGACGGCGTTTCTTGTTCGCTTGTTGACACATGCGATGTTGAGCTCTCTGTAAATTGAACTTCAGCTGCTGCAATATAGTGTCCCGTGTGGTGAGTTCTTCATCCACTGCCTGAACAAAGGTCGACTTGCGAGTATACATAGGAATGGTGGGTGGTGGTCGCCCATACATAGCTTGAAAAGGCGTCATACCGATTGCTGAATGAACACTTGTGTTGTAATGATATTCTGCCCATGATAAAAACCGACTCCAACTCTTCGGGTTTTCTGCGGTGAATGCTCTTAAATATTGTTCCAAGTATCTATTTGTGACTTCCGTCTGACCGTCCGTTTGGGGATGATATGCCGAGCTCATCTTCAAACGTGTACCCATTAAATCGAACAATCGCTGCCAGAATTTGCTAGTGAACACCGGATCTCTATCAGAAACAATGGTACGTGGTAAACCATGTAGGCGAATAACCATTGTGGAGAATAATTCAGCAACTTTTGAAGCTGAGTATTGGGCAGAAAGGGCTCCAAAATGGGCGTACTTAGTGAAGCGGTCGACGACTACCAAGATTGTTGTGAGACCCGCAGAATTTGGAAGGCCAACAATGAAATCCATTGCAAGATCTTCCCATACGCATTCCGGCAATTCCAGCGGCTGCAATAACCCATACGGTGCCGAAGGGGAGTACTTGACTGTTTGACAAACTGGGCAAGAGTTGACAAATTCCTTAACGCTTCGCCTCATTCCATCCCAAAAAAAATTAGCATTCAAACGGAGGAAAGTCCTTTCCACACCTGCGTGTCCCCCGGTTGGAGTATCATGGAATTCTTGCAAAAGGAGCTTCTTTAATGGAGAATGAACACTAATAACGAATCTGTTTTTATGCATGAGCAACCCATCCTTCACTGTATAAGCTGCATCGCTACAATTTCCTTGCTGTAATTGTTGATGTAGAGATACCAAATCTAGTTGTGTCTCATTGTCGTGTCGTAGATCTGCCAAAACTTCAAACTGGCCGCCTGAAATAGATGTCTTCAACTGTCCCATGAATGTTTCTTCCCTCCGAGATAAGGCATCCGCCGCTGAATTCTCTCGCCCCGCCTTATACTCAATAGTAAACTGAAATCCCAGCAATTTCTGTAAGCAATACTGCTGTTCTGGGGTTTGGATAATCTGTGTAAGCATCTCTTTTAAGCTCTTGTGGTCAGTCCGGATAATGAAAGGGCGTCCCAACAAGTATTGGCGCCAGCGCGTGACTGCCTCCACCACCGCCCTTAGCTCCCGATCATAGGCTGAAGCACCCAATAATCTGGGCCCAAAATTTTTACTTAAATAGGCTAAAGGATGGCCATCCTGCATAAGAACTCCTCCAAACGCCACGTTAGAGGCATCCGTCTCTACTATGAATTGTTTCGAAAAATCAGGGAGATGCAAAACGGGTGTTGTTGTCATGGCTTCCTTGAGTTTCCCAAAGGCTATGGTAGCGTCTTGATTCGAAGAGAACATGTCTTTCTTCAACAAATCGGTGAGAGGAGCCGCAATTGATGCATAATGAGCTACGAAACGTCTGTAATAGCCGGTGAGACCAAGGAACCCGCGCAACTGCTTAATATTTTGGGGTTGGGGCCAATGGAGCATGGCGTCGATCTTAGTCAGGTCGGCCTCCACTCCTCTTCCTGAAACTACATGCCCCAAGTATTCAATTGTGTGCTGGAATAGTGCGCACTTGCTGCCCTTCACAAAGAATCGATGCTCTCGTAATAATTGAAAAGCCAGTTTCAAGTGTTGCATGTGTTCTGTCTTGCTCCTGCTATAAACCAGTATATCATCAAAAAAAAACTATCACAAATTGACGCAAGTAAGGCTTGAAGACCTGGTTCATGGCCGCTTGAAATGTCGCTGGCGCATTGGTTAGACCGAACGGCATAACTTGAAATTCGTAGTGTCCTTCGTGTGTTCGAAAAGCCGTCTTGTGCACGTCTCGACGGTCCATCCTAATTTGATGGTATCCTGCTCGCAAATCCAGTTTCGAAAAAATCACCGCTGCCCCCAATTCGTCTAATAACTCATCAATAGTTGGAATAGGGAATCTGTCCTTGATGGTAATGTTGTTTAGTGCCCGGTAGTCCACGCAGAAACGCCACGTCCCATCTTTCTTTTTTACCAGTAAAACCGGTGAAGAGTATGGGCTGGTGCTGCTTCGAATGAACCCGGCCTCTGTCAATTCTTTGACCATTTTTTCCATAATATCTTTTTGAAAATATGGGTATCTATATGGTCTCACATTTACTAGAGCGGTCCCTGCCTGTAAATGGATCCTGTGATCCACATTTCTGATCGGCGGGAGGGTCTTTGGAGTGGCAAAAATTTCGACATATTCACTCAGCAATTGTTGGGCTGCCAGTGGAACTTCTCCTTGTATCTGCTCCAGCTCTGTTTTCTTCTCCCTTGGTTCTTGACTGTCGGGCTGTAGCCTCCACATACAACTGATTTCTCCTTCAGACACTAGGGAGTTCAACTTAGTACATGAAATCTGTCTCGGCTTCCAATTCCTGTTACCATCCAATTTCACCGTGGCTCTATTCCATTGAAATTCCATCGTTAACGCCTTGTGATCATGAATACAAGGCCCAAGTGTTTGCAGCCATTGCATCCCCAATACGATATCCAAACCCCAAATTGGTAGAACATATAGGTCTACCTTAAACTTATTTCCCTGTAATATCAACTCCACTTCACGACACCTTTTAGAACACGTTAGAAACTGCCCATTGCCCATGTACACCTTAAATGGCTTGGTTGGTTCCCAAGGAAACTGTAACCTATCTGCTAATACCTCTTGAATGAAATTGTTGTTACTTCCAGTGTCTATCAAGACCTCTAGTGATTCTGTTGCATGTTTAGCCACTATCCGAAAAATCTTTGGATTTGTGTAGTTGGATAAGGTATTCAAACTGACCTCTTCTTCAATTTCCTCTTCATCTGTTTCATTGACTTCACCCTCTTCTTCCTCATCGGCATCTCCTTCCTGTCCACACAGTAACAATACCCGATTATTGCACTTATGTCCATAGCTAAATTTTTCGTTGCACGTAAAACACAAGCCCTTGTCTCTCTTCTCTTTCAACTCAGCCAGAGTAAGGCGTTTGATGGGCAGTTAAGATAGTTTGGAATTTACCCCTGACCCTCCTGGGTTGATGATCGGACCTGGCTTGCTTCCCCCTGGCGTATCCATGTTCGTGACCTTGCGACTGGCAACCCCGCTGTAGTAGTGTTCATACCGAGACTTCCCCATAAATTCTTCATTTCTATCTTCGAATAGCTTCGCCTTAGCCATTGCATCTGCCAAGTCAGTTGGTGCTGCCATGAGTAACTCCCATCGTATCGGTAACTTTAATCCCCATACAAAGAAATTCAGAAACATATTATCGGCCACCCCCGAGATTTGTGTCATGAGCTCCTCAAACTCAGTTCGGTACTGTTCGATTGTCCCTGTCTGTGTTAATTTTGCTATCTTCCCCAATGGATCTTCGTATATCGATGACCCATACCTCTTGCGCAGCTCCTGTAGAAACACCTCCCAACTGGTCAGCATACCCCTTTTTTCCATCCATTGGTACCACGTCGCCGGTCCTCCTTCCAAGTGGAAAGCCACCACAGCCAGTCGCATCTCTGGATCAACCTTATGCAGAGCAAAAAACTTATTGATTTTGTATATCCAATTCTCAACCTGACCCCCTTCGAATCTGGGGACCTTCACCTGCAAGGTTTTCACTATCGTAACCAAGCCCTTCGAGCCCGAGTTCCCTCCATTCCAACGAGATGCACTTTGTTCCTGGTCATAATCCACCCTACGGCTTCCCTCTGTGGTTTGCTCAACAGTGGGGGCTTGAGAAAGATTACCCAGTCGTTCCTCCGTGTCCAATCGGTGTTGCTCCAGCCTAGAAGAAATCTTCTCCATCTGAGAATCCACATGGTCCCTGAGGTTAGTTTCCATGGCCTTCAAGAGTTCAGCAATCTCTTCATTCCTCATTTCTCTCAATGAAAGCACCAGTGATGCTCTACTATGCACTCTTCAAGTCAGTGCCCAACTCCAAATAACCAATTCGTATTTCACATAAAAAGTCCCAAAAACATAATGCCCAGTATATATATGACAGCAGGAAATAGAAATAATACAAAAATAGATTTGTGCTTCCAACAGAATTCAGTTGTGAGCCATAGCCTTTCTTCAGCGTCGTTCGGCCATAACGAACTCCCTCAGCCATCTTGGCTTCGCGCGCGTCCTCCTCTCACGCGTTGCTTCTTCTGGAATCGCTTGCTTCTTCTCCTTGGCTGGTTTGTTGATAATCTCAGCTGCTGTGATTTGGGGGTCCTTCTCTTCGTGTTCCCTTTCTTGGTCTCCTTCACTTATCTCTGTTTGGGCTCTTTCACTATCAGTCCATGTCTTCACGTGGGCTTCTATATGATTTGGGTCCAAGCAAACATGGGCTGGTCTATCAGACATATATTCCCCCATTAAATTGTTACCAGTGTAGATAAAACATAATCACTCATTATCCCAGATCCCCCAAATATACTTTATTAAAGAAAATCTTTCTTAAAAAATTCTTTTTACTAAACCACCAAATGGAAAAGCACATTAGATTTAATCTAGTAAAAGCATTAATTTTATTTAAAATAAGTTAATCTAAGCAACAAATCCAACAAGCATGTAATTCGCTTAACCTAAGTCATATTCTTCATCAGAATCAAAGATACCTTTGACATTATCCTTGATTATAATTTATCACAAAAATCAATAATTTTAAACGATTAGGTGAATGAAAATTCTAAAATGATAATAGACTATATCAAATTCCTATTTATAGGCCATCTAATTAAGATTAAACCAATAATCATAAAATTATGCATAGAAGAATATAATCAATTTGACGTATGGAAATATAAGAACAATGGAAAAGATTAAGAGTAAGAAATCATATTTAAGGCTTTGAAATTACCCTTAACCTAAGAAATTTTTTATTAAAAATTTGCTTCAGAACAAAAATAAAACTAAATTTTACTTGAAGAAAAGTGTAGAAAGAGTGTCTCTCTCCAAGAGAGAGAGGTGTTCTTAGCTAGAGAGTGAAAACCTCTATTTATAGTAGTCTCGTAAGTAGATTTTAATTTGCTTTTGATATTTATGTGATCTAAAGCATAAACTAATAGATATTAATTTTCAAACGCAACCAAGGAGAATGAAACAAGAAAAAAGGCTGATTCAAATGGGACCCCTCATGGTTTTGCTGAAAAGGCTGTGAGAGGAAGCTTGATGCACGCGTAGTCACACGTGTATGCTCCTGACTAGTAATAATAATTTTTTTAAAATCACTCCCTATACATTTCGCTGCAAATTTTTATATTTTTTTTATTTAATACTAACAATTGGTACCAGAGCAGTCTACATATATATATATATATTAAATGTTGTGTGGGTTTCTAGTATATTTTATATGTATGTTGACATGTATATTAATTGGATGATGGATATGTTTTTTTTTAATGTATGGTTGATGATTGATCGTTAATTATATAAAGTTATTGAGTTAGAAATTGTTTTAATTTTTCTTCGTTCTTGTGTAATCCATATGGGGCACTTTTTGAAATTTTATTATGAAAATTCTGGTTACAAAAATTAAAGAAAAATCGGAAGGGACACGAGCCCCGCGTGAGGACACCAGCTCACCGAGCCCACCTGCGCCTGCGAGCCCCCGTCCACCCTCGCCCACCTGTGCGAGCTAGCCTTGCATGCGTGATCATCTGCGCCGGAAACTGTCTCGCACACTTGTGCCAGCGAACTCCCTGCCTAAGCACCCTTTACACTTGTCCCAGCCGAGCATCTTGGCCATCCAAGCCCTATGGGGCTCACTCCTTACACCAGCCCTAGGTTGTTGCACCATTCTTTGTGTACAACAGCAAATCTCTAATTTTGTGGTTAAAAATCTTTTATTTAATTAATTTTAAATTATTTGAATTTGAAAGGAAAATTATCTGATTTTATTTTTTATTAGAAAAATAAAATATATTTTATTTTGTTAAGATCTTATATTATGTTTAAATAATTATTTAAATTTGTTTCTTTTAATTATTGAAATTCAACTAAATTAAGAAGATGGAAAAAAGGGTTATTTCATTTTAATCAAATAAATTAATTAGAAAAGTAGTTTCTATTTAAATTTTTTTTTTTTTTTGAAAAAGTTCTATTTAATTATTTGGGTATAATGGATACATAACAATTATAAAGATGGGAATATATGAGAAGAGAAATAGTTTGGAATCTTGTGAATAACTGAAGCTCACTTTGTAATTTAAATTTCTATTTTGCAAGGGTTGTAAATTTATAAATACCCAATAGTACTCGGTTCATCATTTATTGTTCATTTATTGTATTTATTTAAATAAATGTTAATTAATTTTTTATTGATAACATGATCATGCATTAGTCTATTACATGTCATACATCAAACCCCACACAATTTTGATTAATCATGCATCTTTTAGAAACCTGATTAACTAGGATTGTCCTAAGTGTTTATATGAATTTTTTTTGGTGAAATAAATTGCATGTAAATTGCTAACTCTTAAATTAGTTAAAACATGGTAAATCACACCATAATAAAGTCAATAGTTATTATAGGCATTTAGGATAACCAACTTTATTTAAAAAGTATTTTAGTGAAGTTAAATTATTGTAATGAGTAATTATTTAGATCACAACAATTGTAGAAACATGCTATTTTATATTTATATGATTTTTGTAATTAATTACATTCATACGGTTATTAATAAATCAATAATTAATTTATTAGTTTAATAAACACATATATTCTAAAATAGTAATTGGGTGAATGTTAATATCTCAGTGTGACATATGGTCTCCTTTATTAGTACAACACCGTGAAATATGATTATGGCCTCGAGGCGGCTTTTTTTCCATCCCCCTAAGAAGAATTTTGATCATATTAATACCAAGGTTAGTTTCTTATGAAGATAGGAAAGAGTGATGTATCTTAGGCTTGACCGACCCTAAGGCGACAATCTCTAAGTTAATTCATAAATTCTGAAATAATAGGTTACACTTACAAAGATACAATTAAGATTTTGTAGTGGGTAATTTTATCTTGACCAAACCAGCGGTACTTTATTTTTAAAAGAGAAAATATGTGTTATTTTAAGTTTTACATAATAAAGATAAGTTTGTCTTATAGGCTATCTGAAATTAAATTGACCGAACCTAAGGCAGCACTTTATTGTTGGGGTTTTATCGTGGAATAGTACGTATGAATTTTATATGTTTTAATTGTTGTATTCATCCATCATATTTACTTTCCAAATTTTTGATATTTTTTTTCAAATTATAATATTCATGTATTTTATTTCTTTCAGTAATGTCGAACGGTGGCGATCCTATTACTGCTTTACTATCACTTTAAAAACTTATTGGTGATAATTTTATAAGATGGAAATCAAATATAAATTTAATGTTATTCTGTGAGAACCATAAATTTGTCCTACCTGAGGAATGTCCTAAAGAGACTGCCGCCAACACCCTAAAAAACATTCGGGACAAATACGATGCCTGGATTCAATCCAATAATAAGGCTAAGTGTTAAATGCTTGTGAGCTTGAATGATGTTCTAAGAACAAAGCATGAACCAATGGAAACTACTTTTAAGATAATGGAATCTCTGACGACCATGTTTGAGCAGCAATGTGATCAAAGTACACATGAGGCTACTAGAACCAACATGACTAAGATGAAAAAGGGTGTTTATGAGCGTGAACATTTCTTGAGCATGATTAATGTGATGCATGAAGCAGAAATACATGGGGTTGTCATTGATGAGCATACACAAGTAAGCATCATACTTGAATTGCTCACTCCTACTTTCTCTGTGTTCACAACCAACTACATTATGAATAAGTTGGAGTTCAACATGACCCAACTATTGAATGAACTGCAAACATTTTAGTCTCTTAACAAAACCATAACCAAAGACGTAGAAGCAAATGTAACAGAGGAGAAACCTTCAACCTCTGAGGATAAAACCAAGAAGGGGAAGAAGAACAATGACAAGGAGAAGAGTAAGGGCAAGAACTCCAAGAAAGGCAAAAAGACACCAAAAGCCAAGGAGAACAAGAATGACGATAACTCCAATAAGACAGAACCAAAGGGAAAATATTTCCATTGTGGAGTTGAAGTTCATGGGAAGGGAAACTGTAAAAAGTATCTCCCTAAGCTGAAAAAGAAAGGTAAATTTGATCTTCTTGTAATTGAATTCAGGAGCAACTAATCATGTTTGTTCTTCTATGCAGATACTTAAGTTATCAAGTGAACTTGCTGATGATGAGGGGACTATGCAAGTTGGAAGTGGAGTGCTCATTTCTGCAAGAGCAATGGGAACAGTCCATTTATATTTTGGGAACAATTTTCTTATTTTGATTTTCAAGAAGCTTAGTTTCTTTATCTATGTTTCATGAACAATATTTTGATATTTCTTTTTTCTAATAATGTGATTGTGATTTTGAATAATGGTTTCAAAATTTGTGAAGAATGAACAAACAAACGAACTATATATGCTCAAGCCTAATGAGCAATCACTAAATAACTCTAAATTATTTAAAGTAGCTAAACTGAAAGGTAACATAAGACAAAAAGTTTCAAATGAGAATGACACACAGCTTTGGCATCTTAGACTAGGTCATATTGGTCTAGACAGAATAAGCTAGTTAACAAAAGATGGACCATCAAGAGAACTAGCTGTTGGAACTCTTCCGGTTTGTGAATCCTGCCTAGAACGCTAAATGACCAAACGGCCTTCATCAGTGAAAGGCAATAGAACTAAATAACCATTAGATCTTGTACAAAGTGATGTCTGTGGTCCAATCAATGTATATGTTATAGGGGTTATGAGCACTTTGTCACTTTCATTGACGACTACTAAAGATATGGTCATACTTACCTAATGCTTAGGAAGTCAGAAACCTTTGCTAAGTTTCAAGACTTCAAAGCTGAGGCTGAGAAGCAGTTAGGTAAGACTCTTAAAACTCTTCGATTAGATTGATGTATTGAATGATAAGCAAGTTTTTGACTCGCTTTATTGTGTTTGTTTTAAGAAAAGTTTGAGGTAATTTAGTTTGTTTTGTATAGAATTACGTTGGTTTCTTTTTGTTTTAGGTTTTATCAGTCTGACATATGAGATTGAGTGAAACAAGAAGAAAATTGTTCAAAATAATGTTGAATTTGGCCATTTTGAGGTGATCGTGGCCTCGAGGTTTGTTGATGGGTCATGTTGAACTTTTTGGAGAGAATTTCACAAGTTTATTAAAGATTAAAGCTAGTTGTTGAAGCACACCACACTATGTTGTAGCGCCTCTGTGCTACGGAGTTACAGAAACGAGATTTGGCCCAGGAAGAAGCACACAGTGCTGCTTCCCAAGCGCCCTTGCTCTATTCCAAATCATCACAAGTGCCCCTGTGCTGTAGAGTTCCAGAGAGCTTTTTCATGAAATTTTCCGTGCGCCTCAGTGCCTTCAAACAAGCACCCATGTGTTATTATCCGTACGAACGTCGAAGAAAAGCATTTTGAGTGGGGTAAAAAGGTCTTTTCATAAAAATTCATTAGGTTATTTTTATAAAGGAGGACAAAGTACGATTTTGAGTCAGGTTTTTATGAGAGGAGGCAAGGTGAACATTTTGGGGAGCAATTTCAGAGATTAAATCTATAGTTCTTTTTCTTGTTATTTAATTTTCTTTATGTTAAACTCTAGTATTATGGATTTCTTTGCTATGTTGATGAATTAATTTTAGTTTTAGGGTTTCTAATTGAATCTCTTGAACCTCTATTATGAATTAATGTAGAACTTATGATTCCTTCTTCTTTGTTGATATTTGTTCAATTTGTGGTTATAATATGTGATTGATTGGCCATCTTTTTACACAATCTATATGAGTTATAATCAAATCTAAAAAGTGAGATTTGAATATGCTATAATGTATCGAACATAAATTAAATCTTGAACGAGAGTATCATGATTATTTAAGTAGTTTTTGAGTTTTCAATCTTAATGCTTCCTTTATGTGAATTTGTCATAGAAATATAGAAAAATGTCATTTAGATTGAATTTTATATTTCATTAACTGAATATAAAATGTTGTAGTAGACTCAGTATCTTAAGAAAGAAGAAAGATTGTGAATCTTGCATTAGTAAATATTAGAGTGGATAGTTGATGAGATTAAATTCTCTAATTTCTCTTACTCTTGATTAAATTCTTATGTTATTTCTTTGTGTTTCCTTTTGATTTTTACATTTATTTATGTTTTTATTTCTAAATTTCATAAAACCAAATTTCGTTAGCCAAATAGAAACTAAATTTCAATTATTTGATAATTGATAATTCAGTCTTCGTGGGACGATAATCGGATTTACCGAATTTTACTACAATTGCGATCACGTATACTTGTGTAGCGTAATTTTCGCAACAGTGAATATTTGAATTTAGAATTGAAGGATTTCATGTTAAATCACTGTATTCTATCCCAACTCATAGAACCAGGAACGCCGCAGCAAAATTGTCCTTCACAAAGAAGAAACAAAATCTTGTTGGACATGGTCAGGTCTATACTAAGCTACTCTTCACTTCCTCTCTTATTCTGAGGATACGCACTTCAAACGACAACTTGCATTTTGAATGAGTCCCATCTATTACCATAAGCAGGTCGCCACTTGAACTGTGGAATGGTAACAAACCTAGTTTGCGGCATTTTCGAATTTTGAGTTGTCTTGCTCATATTCTTAGACCTAAGTCAGGGAAACTTGAATCGAGGTCTGAAGTGTGCATTTTCGTTGGCTATGCTCTAGAGACACGGAGTGGTTATTTCTATAATCCCAAGGACCAAAAGGTATTTGTTTCTACAAATGCGACCTTCCTTGAACACGACTATATGACTAACTATAAACCTCGGAGCAAGGCAGTTTTGGAGGAACTCGAAGCTGATAAAATTCCATCACCTTCGTCATCATCATTAAATGATAAATGACAAACCGAGGAAATCACTATTCCTGAAAAAGAAACCTTAGTGCAACGTCATAGTGGGTGGATTGTGAGACAACACATTCTCTATGAACACGAGGCGCATGTCCTTGTTTCTGATATAGACAAGGATGACCCATTGACCTTCAAATAGGCAATGGAGGATCCTGAAAAGGAAAAATGGCAAGAGACCATGAACCAAGAAATGGAATTGATGTGTTCCAATTCTATCTGGGAACTTGTAGACCCACCTGAAGATGTCAGGCCCATTGGGTGCAAATAGATCTTCAAGAAGAAAAAAGGTGTGGATGGGAAAGTAGAGGCTTTCAAAACAAGGCTAGTAGCCAAAGGTTACACTCAGAGAGAATGCGTTGAATATGAAGAAACATTCTCTCCTATAGTCATGCTTAAGCTCATACACATCTTCTTATCCATAGTTGTCACCTATGATTATGAGATATGCCAGATGGACGTCAAGACAACTTTCCTTAATAGCTTTCTTCATGAAAGTATCTATATGGTACAACCATAAGGGTTTGTTAAGAAATGGGAAGATCATAAGATGTGTAAATTGCTAAAATCCATTAATGGATTGAAGCAAGCATCTAGATCTTGGAATATCTTCTTTGATGAGACAAATAAAATATATGGCTTTGAACAGAATGTCGACAAAGCATTTGTGTATAAATATGTCAAAAGTAAAGTTGTGGTTTTCTTATTTCTGTACGTGGATGACATCACCTCATTGGAAACGATGTGGAGACACTATCGAACGTGAATAAGTTGTTAACTAAAAATTTCCAAATGAAAGATTTGGGTGAAGCGAGCTATTTTCTAGGAATCCAAGTCATAAGGGATAGGAAGAACAAGCTCTTGGCACTTTCTCAAGCTAATTATATAGATAAGGTGCTGGAAAGGCTCTCTATGGAGAATTCCAAGAAAGGTCAGTTACCGACAACACATGGAATTATTGTTTCCAAAGAGCAATGTCCAAAGACAGCTCAAAAGAAGAGGACATGAGAAAGTATCCCTATGCTTCAGCATTTAGGAGTTTAACGTATGCTATGTTGTGTACTAGGCCCGACATATGCTATGAAGTATGGATTGTAAGTCGTTATCAATCAAATTCTGGTTTGGAACACTGGATTGTGGTAAAGCACATTCTTAAGTATCTTTGGAGAACAAAATATTATATGCTTGTATATTTAGGGGTGAGTTAGAACCTACTGGATACATTGATTCTGATTTCCAAGCAGACAAAGATAGTCGTAATTCGACGTATGGGTCTGTTTTCACTCTTGGTGGACGAGCTGTAGTCTGGAGAAGTATTAAACAATCCAGGATTACAAATTCAACCATGGAAGCCGAGTATATAGAAGCATGTGAAGGAGCTAAGGAAGTTCTACACTGGTTTGGAAGTAATTCCAAATATGGAGAAGCCATTAATCATGTATTGTGACAACATTAGAGCAGTAGCTAACTCTTAGGAACCTAGAAGCCACCAGAGTGGAAAGCATATAAAAAGGAAATACCATATGGTAAGAGAATTTGAGCACTGAGGTGAAGGACTATTATATAAAGATATTATCGGAACAAAACCTAGCAGACTCGTTTACTAAGATACTTCCTACAAAGTCGTTTATGGGTCATGTAAGCAATATGGGATTAAGGGAGATGCTTCACTTGCTTCGAGGGCAAGTGAGAGAATGTTAGGGTATATGCGCTAAAAGCATGTAAAAAGATATTTTATTGATTTAAATAAAAGTACAATTTCATTATATTTGAATGTTATAATTATTATTTGAATAATTTGTATAGATATCAGAAAATTTCATATTTAATTACGAGGATATGATCTTGTATTTGTAACGTCCCAAATTTTATAATAATTCGTAGTGCCTTAATTAACGTGTCGGGAGGGCATAATTGGATTTATATGTGAATTATGTGAACATAATTGAATATATGTGTGATTATATGAAATATATGAGTTTTATTATAATATGACTATTTATGCATGCTTATGTGTATTAAATGTGATTGTGGACTCGTTTTGGTAAAAAGGGGCATTTTCGTAATATTAACCCGTTGAGGGTATAATTGTAAGTATATGTGCTATGTGATTCAGACCACATTATTATGTGGATATATTTACGATATTTGACTCGAGTCGACTCTTTTGAAGCAATTTGGCGAAAAAGTCACAACGAGAATTTATATCCGGCTCGGGGCATGCCAAGGGGTATTTTGGTCATTTTGTGTATGTTGGGAATTATTGAAACATTATTTGGGGAAATATTAATACTAGTGGGATTAATAAATTAATTGGGAATTTGGGGTGTTAATTGAGGTTTAGTGGGATTAGTGGAAAAATGACTATTTTGACCTTGGGGGGTCATAAAGAAAGGTATTGGGAGGAAGGGCAATTTGGTCTTTTTGCCTTGAGGATAGTAGAAGCTAATGCTAGGTCCTTCCCTTCTATCATTCATGTTCTAAGTTCTCTCTTTCTCCTCTTTGGTTACACTAAAGAGCTCTTCCAAAATCATCATTATAAAGGACTTGGGTTGAGTAAATTCTTGAAGATTTGGAGTATTTGGGAAGGATTGGTAGCTGCTACGATTCCATTTCACATTGGGAATTCGAGAATTTCAGCAAGGTAAGTTTTTAGGTTTAGTTACCTTGATGTTCTTCCAAGTTCTTGCTAAGTTTTGGGTTTAAGGAAAATTCTCGGAATTTGGTGTTTCTAGGAACTTTTGGGTTGTGATTTATGGTGGAAAGGCGATTGTAAGCAATTCTGAAGCTTGGAAGAGAATTGAAAACTGGAGATTTGGCTTGAATTTTCAGATTTGGGGTAAGTTTCTAAAACATTGGCTCCAACTTATCCAATTGTTGGTGTTTTGTTGTTTTAATGAGTTTGAGTAAGTTTTGGTGCTATATTAATATTGGTGTTAGGTTTTTAGGAGTGTCTAGAACGTTTTGTGGTCATAAACCAGCTGGAAATACATATTTTTGTCGATTTTCTAGGTCTAGTGTGTAGGGGAATTGTAGGGGGTTGGTTTGAGGATGAACATTTGAGTTTCTGGGTAATTTTGGGTTTCTGGCGACCTAGCACGACCACGCTAGGATCCCAAAACCATAGGAATTTGGTTTTTATTTTGGCTTTTGGAGTTAGTGGCATGACTGCTCTAAGCTAGGGTGCGACCACGCCAGTACTCCAGAAAGCCCAAATCTTTTGTGGGCGTGACCACGCCAGGTGCCTGAAATGTAGTTTTGATAATTTTTAGGATTAGGGCTCGAGAAATTCAATAATCCATTTCTAACGTCCCGACAACTAGGGAATAGTAATCTTAAGAATAAGGTATGGGGTGAGGCTTGGGATTTGGATTCAATCCCTACTAAGAGTATATTTATGTTGTCACTAGATTATCGCAAGGCTCGAGATCAAGATCGTACTTGAGATCGTATCGTGTATCGCACGGGACTCGAGGTAAGAAAATTGCACCCTTATTGAAATTAGGGCTTGAGCCCCTATGATTGAACTAGCTATGACTATGTCTTCAACTGTTTCTTTAAGTGTGAATAAATGTGCTTTGCATAGTTGAGTTATGTATGCATTGTATGTTTGTTCATATCTTGACTTGTCTTGAAGTATGGTACGCACTGGTACGACCCTATGGCTGCTTGAAAAGGTACTGGAGCGTGAGTTACGCTTGCCCGGTTTTATATCTGTCTGGATGAACCAAGTGTGGTTCACACTTAGGTGGCCCTATGGTAGCATAAATATATTGAATATTGTGGAGCGTTGTTTAAAGTTATTAAGAAAGTTGTTTAAAATTGTAATCTGTTGATATTTTGTATGCTTGATTGAGTTTTCTTGATGGGTGTTGGCTCACGGGTGCTACATGGTACATGTAAGGGCAGGGGGAAGCTCGACCAGCAATGAGTTTGAGAGCTTCGGGGGTGGCGTGTACATAAGGAGCCTGCTTGACCGCCACGATTGAGACTTCTTTTAGAGATCTAGGATTTAGTGGTTTTGGCGGTTAGGTCGACTGTTATGTACCTTTCTTATTTTCACGTGTATCAATTTTAAATTATTATTTTTGGGGATCCCATGTGTAAAGTGCTCTATTCTATTACTTTGTAAAATGTCTCACAACTCATAAATAATTAGAAAATACCACTTAATATATGAAATTTAGTAGGGCCTTGACCAAACATGGAAGTTGGGCCCAGTAGTTTAAAATAAAAATAAAGTGTTCTTATGCAATGTTTAAAGAAAAATAAAATTTAAGTCCCACTAATAGTTTTAAAACTAAAGTCCATAACATAATTCTGTAAAACTGGGCGCTTATGTTAATCGATTATTCGTTGATGGGATACCCCCATGCCATACACACCCAGTCGTCGAAACTCCCCACATCACAGCGCATGCCAAAAAGTAACCCCATTTATTACAACGGGAAAGTAAGGGGGTGAGCTAAAAGTCTAGTAAGGAAGTACAAACAAATACAACAATAATAAAAAAAGCACAATAAGAACATATTCATAGCGTAAAACTCATAACATATTATACCATAGCCATATCACATTCCTTTCATAATCATAACCATAATCATACGTCCTAACCATACATCATAATCATACGTCCTAACCATACATCATAATCATACTCTTTGTGATCATGGTGCTTGTATTGTCCATGTCACCTCTTGAGGTAACCAGTAAAAGCATAAAACTGGAAAAACCTCCTCTCTTTGATGTAAACGAAATCTCAGGTCCTTGAATAACCTCAGCGTGTCCGCCCTATGAGCTACATCATATCCTTAGTAACTCATTTGTTGTGTCACATTCAGTACGCTAGCAACCATTTGCTTTTTCATACAGCATAGAATCACATGCAATCCATTTCATATCAACACAAAGGAAACACATGTTGCATCATACTCATCATAGCATTTCAAGATAGAATTCCATATTTCATATTATATGGTCCAATATTATACATAGCACATCATTTTCCTCATAGCAAACCAATCTTACCATTTCATATCATAAACATAGAAATTTTATCTATCTTCCTTACCTTAGGTCTGAGCAAAGAAAAAATGAAAAAAACTTCACAATGAGCCTATAATCATAATCAAACGTCGTCTCTTAGAATTACATATCAATACTTATGCCCAACACATATACCCTACATGTGCATGGACCATGCACACGTGGTACAAGTTTCCCAATAATTACAAACATACATATTTTCACATAAAAGAATAATGCTAATTCTACATATTAACCCTTCATGGTTACAAAGTAAAAACAATATGTTTGAACAATAGACATATTTTTTAACATAAAAATGTATTAGCATGTGACATTCATACGTGGGAGCATTGTTAAAAAGTAATGTTTTAAAACAATAATTCCTACATGTTTATTTCTTACTTTTTCAAATAAAATTCAGCAACATTATTATTTTACCATTATTTTATTCTTTAAGTAACAAAGTTTGATTAAACCATACATTATATTTACTTTAATAAAATAATTCATTTAGTCCCATTTATTATTTAAATAACATAGAAAATAACAAAACTTGTAGTCATTTAGAAATACTTAATAAATTTCTTGTTTCCTTTAGAAAATAACTTTTTTTCTAAATTAATAAAAATTACATGATTAATGTGATAATTTATTATTTAAAGTGTGGGAAAAATACATTTTTACTTATATTATTTAAGACTTGAATTATGTAGGTGTAAGACCGATTAATTTTAAACAAAACACTTATTTTAACTTAATAACACAAACTTTCAGCAACTTTTTTTTTTTGTTTAAAAATCATAAGTGAATTTAAACCAAAATATTTTTCTCATTTAAATAAAAAAAAACTGCACCTAAATAATAATGTGAAAATTCATGGTTACATTTTAAAAATATCACTTTTACATATACATAACTTAGGGAATAATTTATTTGATGCACTAGCATTATTTATCTCATTTAAAAGACATTTCTTAATTTTAAATCAAAAATTCCAGCAACAAATAATTCATTCAAAATCACAAACTTAGATAAAAATCACATTTTCTTCGTAAAAAGCAGCAGCATGTGTTAATTGGATCAAAACCCCATTTAAATGTGACATAAAAATTCTCCTTTATTTACTTAATATCAAACATCACTAGAGACATCACATGCGCATTTTAGAACATTGTTTCACCAATTTACTCACCAATTATATACAAAAACCAGCAAGCATAATTAACATGGAATTCATCTTTAACTCATTCTTTTCAAGAAACTCAAACCATAACCTTCATGTATCACTAATTATCATTTATAAAAGACCCAAGACAAATTCTCAATTTAAGCAATTACCCTAGCATGTTTCTAATGAGTATAGGTGACCAAAAAAATAGAAACAACACAACATGGATCAACACCCTATAGGTCGAACCCTCATCATCAACATTTCATGTTTCTTTGCATTTTTGCAAGAATGTTTATAAGACAACATTATCATAATACCAAACCAAACTTATGCCCTAGCATGTGTCTAATAGCATACTTGAATTCTTGTTACATAAACTATTTGATTCAACATAACCATGAAAACATAACCATAAGATTTCATATTTCATGTATAACCAAAAATTTATATTCATGCTTGCCTATATACACCACACGCCCAAGCATACACAGGCACATAAAATCATAGAGCCCACACGCCTAGGCCAAGACCCCTCATGCATCAAACAAAACAACCCTTCAACCCAAAATCAAAAATAATAATCAACCAACAAATCAAAGGAAAATAAAACAATATACCATTACCAATCACAAAACTATAACCTAAGAAATCATAACAACAATAGGGCTAGAGATTCCATTACCTCTCTTGATTGTAGAATCAAGAACACAATAGTGACAAGAACCCAAACTATGGCCACCACTTGTTCAATCCTAGGGTTTCAAAACCCACATAAAGAAGAGAAGAAAAACCACAACAACCAATAACAACTTAGCAAAACACAAGAAACAAATGAGGAGACAATCTAGAAATCACAAATACAAGAATACATACCATAGAATTTGAATCCCTTATTCTCTTCTTCTTCTTCTCCTCCTTCTTTCTCTTCTCTCTTCCTTTCTTTCTCTCTCTATCTCACGCTCACTCTCTCTCTTCCTCTCTCTATGGCCAACGACTCCCAAGCATGAAATGGCCTCTTCTTTTCTCATTTTCCCTTTTATCTTACCTAAGGCAATAACTAGTCCTAATGAAAAAAGGTAAGTTTCCTCTTTGTCTTTATTTTCATTTGTTTTATTTTTATTTGATTTTTTTCTTAATTAGAGGAAATAAAGAGTGCCTAAAAGATGACAACTCTTCTTCCTAATTTACCTATAGTCATCCAATCAACTCACTTAATTTCCAAACCAAAAAGGAAAAAAAAATACTTCATTCCCACTATAGTCCACACCCCACTCCTCTTCCTTTTCTTTTTCTTATTTTCTTTTTAATTCCTTTAATTAAATCAAATAAAAGGAAATAATGTGTAGGAATTTCTCTTGCATGCTCACCATGCAACCATGCACATACACACACCCAATTGCTAAGGTGCATCACTACCTACCATGCACCTTGATGCATTAAACCAAAACTCATTTTCTTATTTAATTAAATTAATAAATAAATAAGTAAAATAACAATTAAATTCTCACAAGTTCTACCAAACAATGAAAAATAATTTCTAACACTTAACAAATAAAAAAAAAAATTTGGTGCGCTACAATATACCCTCCTTAAAAGAAATTTCGTCCCGAAATTATTTCTTTCCAAATAACTCAGGGTATCTTTCTCTCATGTCCCCTGCGGCTTTTATGGACATGATGAATAGGGTTTTCAAGGACTATCTGGACAAGTTTGTGATTGTGTTTATCGACGATATCTTGGTGTACTCCCAGACAGAGATGGAACATGAGCAGCATTTGCGATTGGTACTACAGCGGTTGAGGGAGCATAAGTTATATGCTAAGTTCAGTAAGTGTGAGTTTTGGTTGCCACAAGTTACATTTCTGGGCCATATCGTTAGTAAGGAGGGGATTCTGGTTGACCCAGGTAAGATTGAGGCGGTCAGAGATTGGCCTAGACCGAGTAATGTTCCTGAGGTGAGAAGCTTTTTGGGTTTGGCAGGGTACTACCGACGATTTGTTGAGGGGTTCTCCAGAATAGCTACGCCATTGACAGAGTTGACAAAGAAGAAGACCAGGTATGTCTGGACGGACAGATGTGAGAACAGTTTTAAGGAACTTAAGCGGCGATTAATTACTGCGCCAGTACTTAGCTTGTCGACAGAGAATGAGAAGTTTGTGGTCTATTGTGATGCGTCTAGGCAGGGTTTGGGGTGTGTGTTGATGCAAGCTGGCAAAGTAATAGCCTATGCATCAAGGCAGTTAAAGGAGTATGAGCAGAGGTATCATACACATGACCTAGAGTTAGCAGCATTGGTGTTTGCACTTAAGATTTGGAGGCATTATCTTTATGGTGAGAAGTGCGAGATATACACTGACCATAAGAGCCTAAAGTATTTCTTTACATAGAAGGACTTGAATATGCGCCAGAGGCGGTGGTTGGAGTTGGTTAAGGATTATGATTGTGATATCCTTTACCATCCTGGGAAGGCTAATGTTGTGGCAGATGCATTGAGTCGGAAGGGCCCAGGATAGTTGTTTAGCTCGAGGCAGATATCCAATAAGTTAGCTGAGGAGATGACCAGAGCGGGTATAGAGTTGGCGGTTGGACAGTTAGCCAACATCACTCTTCAGTCTACACTCCTTGAGAGAATCCAGGAAGCGCAGGAGAAGGATTCTCTATTGCGAGGTCATAGAGAGAGTGCTTTAGTCGGAGTGACAAAGGACTTCTCCATTTCAGAGATGGGATTACTAAGGTACAAGGGTCGGATCTGTGTTCTAATGGATTCTGATCTCCGGCGAGAGATCCTGGATGAATCGCATACCACTCCCTATTCTTTGCACCCGGGTACGACGAAGATGTACCAAGACTTGAAAGTTTTATATTGGTGGTCGGGCATGAAGAGGGATGTGGTAGATTATGTGGCTAAGTGTTTAACTTGTCAGCATGTCAAGGCTGAGCACCAGAGGCCAGCGGGGTTATTGCAGCCTTTAGGGATCCTAGAATGGTAGTGGGAAGATATTACTATGGATTTTGTGGTTGGTTTACCGAGAACTATGGGACAGCATGACTCTGTGTGGGTGATTGTGGATAGGTATACCAAATTCGCCCACTTCTTGCCTGTTAGAACAACCTATACTGTTGAGCAGTACGCTGAGTTGTATGTAAAGGAGATTGTTCGACTTCATGGAGCTCCGAGGTCGATAGTGTCGGACAGAGACCCCACCTTCACCTCCAAGTTCTGGGAGAGTTTGCAGAAGGCTATGGGCACGCAGTTATGGTTTAGTACCGCTTATCATCCTCAGACGGATGGGCAGTCTGAGAGGACGATTCAAATATTGGAGGATCTGCTGCGGGCCTGTGTACTTGACTTTGGGGGATCGTGGAGTAGGTATCTTCCTTTGATTGAATTCTCATACAACAATAGTTATCAGGCGACCATTGTTGTGGCTCCGTACGAGATGCTTTATGGAAGAAAGTGTCGATCACCTATTCATTGGGATGAGACAGGTGAGAGAAGGTATTTGGGTCCAGAGATGGTACAAAGGACCAATGAGGCAGTTGAGAAGATCAGAGCACGTATGCTCGCCTCCCAGAGTCGACAGAAAAGTTATTCAGACCTGAGACGTGGGAGCATGGAGTTTCAGGTGGGAGATCATGTGTTCCTTAGGGTTTCACCCATGAGGGGTGTGAAACGATTTGGTGTTCGAGGTAAGTTGAGCCCCAGGTTTGTTGGCCCCTTCGAGATACTGGAACGAGTTGGTGAGGTAGCTTACAGATTAGCGATGCCTCCAGCTTTATCGGGGGTTCATGATGTATTTCATATATCTATGCTCCGGAAGTATATGTCAGACTCAATGCATGTCTTGAGTTTTGAGAATTTGGAGCTTGATCAGGATTTTTCCTATGAAGAGAAGCCGGTTCATATTCTTGACCGAAAAGATAAGGTCTTGAGGAGCAAGACCATCGCCTTAGTGAAAGTGTTGTGGAGGAACAGCAAGGTTGAGGAGGCGACGTAGGAACTTGAGTCAGAGATGAGGGTGCGGTACCTCAAGTTGTTCAGGTAATTTCAAGGATGAAATTTCTGTAAGGAGGGGATAGTTGTAACGACCCGAATTTGCTAATCGGGCTTAGGGCCTTGATTAGTGTGCCTGGAGGGCAATAAGTGGTTTAATTTGCTTACATGTGAATTTATGTGTATATATGATTATGATGCATGTTTAATTGAGTTAAATGTGCATGTGGGCCCCGTCTGGATATTGGGGGCATAAATGTGATAAATGAAATATATGTTGTATACGTGTGATATGTTTGTACAGCACGATCTGAGACAGTCCTGGGGAGCGGTTAGCCAGAGAGTCACAACGAGGTTGAGATTCGGACTCGGGGCGAGTCGAGGGGTAATTCGGGTATTAGTTGAGTTATGGGATTATCAAGACATGGAAATAAATATTTGGAGATATATTCGAGGATAAAATGCCTAGGTGGGAATATTTGGGGAATTTACCATTTTTGCCCTCGGGGACGTTTTGACACCCCGAGCCTTGAGGTAACCTTTAGACTTAAGTTATATAAAACAAATAAGTGGGAGGAACTGTTTAGAAACCTTGAGAAACTGACTCATACTCTCCTAAGAACTGAAGTTAGCCTTTTCTCTCCTTTCTCTTACATTCTCTAAGGTGGAATTCAAGAGGAAACCTAAAGGAATTACCAAGGAATTGAAGGGATTTCAGCTGGGATGCTCTAGGAGCTTGAAGCTTTGGGATTAAGGATCAAAATTCTGGGATTAAGCTCAGCAAGGTAAGCTCTAAACATTAAAGTTTAGCCTTTAACTTTCTGCTGGTTCTAGAGGATTGCATGTAGCTAAGCTTGCTTAATCTTTGGGTGTTTTAGCTAAGTTTTGGAGCATACTTTGATGAGGTTTTGCTGTTGTTTCTGTGCTGGAGTAACTATGTTGAATATCTAGGAGTCTTAGCTTGGTTTTGGTGGTAATTGGTTTGAAGAAGGGATGAAAAACTAATGGAAAATCTGGGTTCGTCGTATGGAGCCGCGGCCCTAGGAGGGGTGTGTCGCGGCCCACATGCGCGCACAGCCATGGGAGGCTGAGAAAATTCGAGCGCGCCGCGGCCCGCGAGGTGGTCAGTGGAGAGCTAGCCTCTGTTCTGAGGCTAGCCGCGGCTCTAGAGGGTGGGGCCGCGGCCCTTAGTGTCAGTGAGGATTTTAATGATATTTTTGACTTAGGAACTTAAAGGGTAAGGCTCGGGATGGATTTTATCATTCGGATTGATAGAATTCAAGATCCCGGAGGTTAGGGTTACGGTTTGTGGTTATTTGTTGGGTTGGAATTTGATGGTCGAATATTGTTATGTGTTGTGACTAGGATTTCGGCGAGGCTCACGTTAGTGGACTGTGCTCGGGGTATCGGTGCTCAGGAAGCTCAGAACTCAGGTAAGAAAACCCCTGTTTCTGTAGAGCTTGTGTGCAGGGTTGAGCCCAATGTGTTGAATGGAAATGATATGCAGGGCCGAGCCCTATATGCTAGAATTGCGGGGCATGGCTCATTATCTGTTTATGCTTGAATTCTGTGCTTGTTGCTATATTGTGTTTGATACTATATGTTTGATCGGCAAGAGCCGGGAACGGTGTAGACCGGGAACGGCATCAAGCACGATGAGTGCAAGGCCGAGAACGGCTTGAGGCCGGTAACGGCGTTGAGCACGTGGGGTGCAAGTAGCTAGGGCGAGTCCCTAACAGGATACCTGGGATATCCTAACGGCATGGTCCGCGAACCCAGGGTTTGGCAAACGCCTGGGACGGCTAGGCCGTACGTGTTTAGCCATTGGTGGTCTGCTTATATATATGATTCATGTATTGCATATGTTATCTGTTATGGGTTTTCTTGCTGGGCTTCGGCTCACAGATGCTCTGTGGTGCATGTAAGGGTACGGAGAAGATCAGCCAACCATGAGCACAACTGGCGTGAGGCGGCGTGTACATGTCCGGCCAGCCTGGCTGTCACAGCTAGGGGATTTTGGGAGATGCTTGTAAATGAACTTAGATTTTGTCGCCTAGTCGACTCTGACCGGTTTTGTGTTGTAAATATTTTCTAAACTATGTTTTGGGATCCCAAATGTAAATTTTTATAATTAAATGTGAAAAACTACTTTCTCTAATGTTTTCCTTGTAATTAGGGCTTAGTGACACATTTTGGGTTAAAACCTCGATTAGCGAGTTGAAAGCACGATTTTAAACACACTTTGTAACGGCTCTAAGGAGGTAGGGCGTTACAGTTACCCAAGTAGAATCATGTTGTTTTGTGGTCCCAGGTAACCCTACCACAAAATCCATTGTTATATCTTCCCATTTCCATTCTGGTATGTAAAGCGGTTGAAGTAGCCCAATTGGCCTTTATTGTTCAGCCTTGACTTGCTGACATGTCAAACATCTGGCAACAAACTCAACAACATCCTTCTTCATTCCACGCCACCAATACAACACCTTAAGGTCCTGGTACATCTTTGTCGACCCTGGATGTAAGGAATAGGGTGCTGTGTGTGATTCCTTCATAATACCCTCCTTTATCTCATCATCGTTAGGCACACGGATCCTATCCTTATTTTGCAGCAATCTAGTGGTGCACATAGTAAATTCACTGCTATCACCTTTTTATACCAATGCCTCTTGCTTTATTAGTGCTTCATCTACTTCTTTCCTTCTCTATTATGTTCTAGTAGGGAGGATTGTAACGTGAGGTTTCCTAGGCTTCTTTTCACGAACTCAATATTGACGTTTACAATCTCTTTCTGCAGAGGCACCTCTATTGTGCTCAGGGCTGAGACACTCCCATGTCCTCGCCTACTCAATGCATCAGCAATACATTGGCCTTGCCCAAGTGGTATAGAATTTCGCAATCATAATATTTCACTAGTTCTAACCACCTCTGCTATCTCATATTCAGTTCTTTCTGAGTGAAGAAGTATTTCAGACTTTTGTGATCGGTATAAATTTCACTCTTATCCCCATAAAGGTGATGTCTCCATATCATTAGTGCGAACACCACTACTGGTAACTCAAGATCATGGGTGGGATACCATTGCTCATATTCCTTGAGTTGTCTAGAAGCATAAGCTACCACCTTCCCATCTTTAATCAATACACACCCTAAGTCATTCTTTTATGTGTTGCAATACACCAAAAATTTCCCACCCTCTGTGGGAACACAAAGGATAGGTGCAGAGATCAACTTATCATTCATAGTCTGAAAGCTTTCTTCATATTTCTTGGTCCATGTGAACTTCTGATGTTTGTGGGTCAAGTTGTTCAAGGGTGTGGCAATATTTGAAAAACCCTCGACAAACTTCTGGTAATAACCCGCCAACCCTAAGAAGCTTAGAACCTCTGAGGCATTCTTTGGCTGTGGCTAGTCTCTAATGGCCTCGATCTTGGACAGATCTACTGCTATCCCATTCTTGGACACTATATGCCCTAGGAAACTCACTTGTTCCAACCAAAACTCACACTTAGAGAACTTATCGTATAACTAATGCTCTCATAGTCTGTTTAGGGTCATTCTCAAGTGCTTCTCATGATCCTCCTTGGTCTTTGAATAGATAAGGATATCATCTATAAACACTACTACAAACTTATCCAAGTAGTCCTTAAATACCCTCTTCATCATGTCCATGAATGTTGTTGGGGAATTAGTGAGTCCAAAAGACATCACTTGGAACTCATAGTGCCCGTAGCAAGTTTTGAAAGTCATCTTAGGAATGTCGCCCTCCTTTACTTTCAACTGATGGTACCCATATCACAGATCAATCTTTGAGAATACTACTGCCCATGGCAGTTGATCAAAAAGGGCATATATCCTAGGGAAAGGATATTTGTTTTTAATGGTGACCTTGTTGAGTTCTCGGTAATCGATGCACATTCTCATGCTTCCATCTTTCTTTTTCACAAATAGGATTGGTGCCCACAATGGCGAATGAGTAGGTCTTATGAACCCCTTATCCAACAATTCTTGTAGCTGGGCCTTGAATTCCCTCAACTCTGCAGGTGCATTCGGTAGGGTGCTTTAGATATTTTTGCAGTTTATGGTGCAAGTTCAATTCAGAATTTGATTACTTTGTCCGGGGGTAAACTTGGTAATTCCTCGGGAAACACTTCTAAAAACTCACAAATGATATGAACATTCTCTAGTATCAACTCTATCTCCTTGGATTTATCCACCACACTAGCCAGATATGTCGAACACCCATCTTGCATCATATTCTGTGCTTCCAGTGCCGATATTATGGGTGTACGAAAACCTGCTACTTCTCCCTTAAAAGAAAAGAGTTCTCCTTTTTCTGGTTTGAACTCCGCGGTCTTTTTCTAACAATCAATTGTCGCTCCATGTTTTGATAACCAATCCATGCCAAGTGTGGCATCATGGTCTAGTATATCTAATTCTATAAGATATGTCGGTCACTCCCTGCCCTCTATTGCTATAGGTGCTGACTGTAACCACCTAGTTGACAACATCATGTCTTCTGACAGGGTGGTTGAAAAATCCCTCACAGCTGAGGAAAGAGAGAATAAGATATGGAGGGGGAGCGCTGCACGACGTGATGTTCGGAGGATAGTATCTCCATTTGTAGGATCTGGTAGGGGAGGAGGACCTAGTGACCAGAAGAGGAAGACTCCTGACACCTCGACCACTACAGCATCTGATTGGAGGGGCCGGGGTGTTCAGGGCAGTCGTGAGAGCGGCAATAAGACTTGACGGAATTACCCAGAGTGTGCAAGGTGTAGGAGGCGACATTTGGGAGAACGCCGAGCGGAGGCATGCTATCTGTATAGGGTGGTTGGACATCTCAAGAAGAACTGTTCGAGTTCATAGAAAGAGGAACCCAAGAAGGCGGACACCTTGACTCCAACTTGAGTGTTCACCCTGACTCAGGCAGAGGCTGAGGCTAGTCCCTCAGTAGTGACAGGTCAGCTTTCTAATGCTTGCACTTCTTACACTGTATTAATTGATTCTTGTGCTACACACTCCTTTGTTTCTAGTAGAGTGATTGATAGATTGTGTAGACCTTTTGATTATTATACTATGGGGTTTGGGACATTATTTCCTACTGGGGAACTGGTAGTCTCTAGGAGATGGGTTAGGTCATTGCCAGTGATGGTGGACAACTGAGAAATATCAGTGGATTTGATTGAGTTGGGCATGGATGATTTCGACATGATTCTGGGAATGGATTGGTTAGCCATGTACTGGGTGACTATAGACTGCAAGAAGAAGATGGTGACTTTTGATCCTGAGGGTGAGGACCCCTTTATTTTTTTTGGCATCGTGCTTGGACCCCGTATGCCTATGATATCAGCATTGACGGCTAGAGACCTATTACATGGAGGTGGCATAGGATTCCGTGCTAGTGTGGTAGATACCACTAAGGTTGTGCTAGTGGGACCAGAAGAGACCAGAATAGTTTGTGAGTTCTTAGATGTGTTCCCTGAGGACTTACCAGGACTGCCACCGCACCAGGAGATTGGGTTCATTATTGAGTTGGGACCAGGTATAGAACCATTATCCAGTAGCTCCAGCAGAACTGAAGGAGTTGATGGTACAGTTACAGGAACTACTGGGCCCGGGATTTATCAGACCTAGCTTCTCACTGAGGGGTGCGCCAGTTTTGTTTGTGAAGAAAAAGGATGGGACCCTGAGAATGTGTATAGATTACAGGGAGTTGAACAAGATGACTATCAAGAATAAGTACCCACTACCGAGGAAAGACAAACTGTTTAACCAGCTGAAGGGTAAGAAAGTGTTCTCAAAGATTGATCTTCGATCTAGTTATCACCAGTTGAGGAGCAACAATGAGGATATTCCAAAGATGACCTTTTTGCATGAGGTACGAGCATTACAAGTTTCTAGTCATGTCATTTGGGTTGACCAATGCCCTAGCGAAGTTTATGGATCTGATGAACAGGAAGTTCAAGGATTAATTGGATCAGATTGTGATTGTCTTCGTCGATGACTTCCCGGATTACTCTTATTCAGAGGCAGAGCAAGAGAACCACCTTGGTTAGTATGACAGAGATTGAGGGAGCACCAGTTGTATGCAAAGTTTAAGAAGTGTGAGTTCTGGTTACCGCAGGTGACGTTCCTTGGTCACATTTTTATTGGAGACAGATCCGGCCAAGACTGAAGCAGTTAAGGACTAGCTGAGACCAAGGAATGCCTCAGAGGTCAGGAGTTTCCTTGGGTTGGTAGGGTATTATCGGCATTTCGTGGAAGGATTCTCAAAGATTGCTACACCACTGAAAGAATTGACATGAAAGAACTTGAAGTTTGTATGGTCAGACAGATATGAGAATAGCTTCCATAAGTTGAAGCAACGACTGACTACTGCTCTGGTGTTGAGCCTTCCTTCAGATAGGGGCAAGTTTGTGTCGTATTGAGATGCATCAAGACTAGGGTTAGGCTGTGTGCTGATGCAGTCTGGGAAGGTGATTGCCTACGCATCATGATATATGAAGGAATATGAACAACGATACCCTGCTCATGATTTTATGTTAGCAGCGATGGTATATGCACTGAAAGTGTGGCGTCACTATTTGTATGGAGAAAAGTGCGAGATATACACCGATCATAAGAGTTTGAAGTATTTTTTCACTCAGAATGACTTAAACATGAGTTAGAGATGTTGAGTGGAGTTAGCAAAAGATTTATGATTGTGAGATACTTTACCACCCAGGGAAGGCCAATGAAGTGGTAGATGCTTTGAGTCAGAGAGGTCCAGAATAATTTTTCAGTTCAAAATGGATATCAAAGGAATTGGCAGAAGACATGACTAGAGCGGGGATAGAGTTGGCGATGGGCCGATTGGTCAATATTACCTTGCATTCCATTCTTTTCGAGAGAATAAAGGAGGGTCAGATGAGTGACTCTGTAACATCCTCCTAATCAATAAATGTTATACTGTGTACTTTAAATAGTGTAAAACTTGCTAATCAAATCCCTTGGTAAAGGACTATGACTGTGATATTCTTTACCACCTAGGGAAAGCTAACGTAGTGGCGGATGCATTGAGCCGGAGAGGCTCAGGACAGTTATTTAATTCTACTCAGATTTCCAGAGAGTTGGCTGATGAGATGACCAGAGCGAGGATAGAACTAGTGGTGGGTCGATTGGCTAACATTACTTTGAAGTCAACCCTACTAGAGCGGATTAAGGAAGGTCAGTTGGTAGGTGCACAGTTACAGGGGGTTAGAGAGAATTTCTTAGCGGGGGTAGCTAAGGAATATTCTATTTCTGAGGTTGGTCTGCTATGGTATCAGTGGTGGAATTGTGTTTCGGCTGATGTAGGGATCAGACAAGAGATATTAGATGAGTCGCATACTATGTCATACTCACTTCATCCGGGTACCACGAAGATGTATCAGGATTTATGGACGTTGTATTAGTGGCCCAGAATGTAGAAGGATGTGGTAGAGTACTTGGCCAGGTGTTTGACCTGTCAGCAGGTGAAAGACGAGCATCAGCGACCAGCGGGGTTTCTTCAGCCTTTGGGTATCCCTGAGTGGAAATGGGAGGATGTTACAATGGACTTTGTGGGAGGTTTACACAGGACAGTGGGGCTTCATGACTCGGTGTGAATGATAGTGGACATATACACCATGTTAGCTCATTTCCTGCCAGTGAAGTCGACTTATACGATGGATCAATATGTAGAGTTATATGTGAGGGAGATCATACATCTCCATGGGGTTCCTAAGTCTATTGTGTCAGACTGGGATCCTATCTTTACCTCCAAGTTTTGGGGAAGTTTGCAGAAAGCCATGGAGACTTAGTTGAAGTTTAGCACAGCCTTTCACCCTAAGACGGATGGACAGTCTGAGAGGAAAATTCAGGTGTTGGAGGATATGCTTAGGGCATGTGTGATCGACTTTGAGTGATCTTGGATTAAGTATCTCCCATTGATTGAGTCTTCATACAACAATAGTTATCAGTCAACAATCAGAATGGCTCCATAAGAGATGCTTTATGGGAGGAGATGTAGGTCGCTCATTCATTGGGATGAGATGGGTGAGAAGAAGTATTTGGGGCTGGACATCGTTCAGAAGAATAATGAAGCTATTAAGAAGATTCGAGCTAGAATGCTTGCTTCACAGAGTAGACAGAAAAGCTACGCTGATCCTAAGCGTAGGGACGTGGAGTTCCAGGTTAAGGACCACGTGTTTCTACGAGTTTCACCACTGTGAGGGGTGAGGAGGTTTGGGAAGAAGGGCAAGTTGAGCCCTCAGTTCATTGGACCTTTTGATATCCTAGAAAGGATCGGACAGGTGACTTACAGGTTAGCTTTGCCACCATCATTGTTGGGAGTTCATGACGTATTCCATGTTTCTAAACTTCGGAAGTACGTCTCAAATACAACAAATGTGTTGAAGTATGAGAACTTAGAATTGCAAATAGATTTGTCTTATGAGGAGCGACCAGTTCAAATCTTAGACCGGAAAGATAAGGTTATACGGAACAAGACGATTCCTCTAGTTAAAGTGTTATGGAGGAATAGCAGGGTCGAGGAAGCGACCTAGGAACTTGAGACAGCAATGCAGAATCAGTATCCCGAGTTATTCAGGTAAATTTCGAGGACGAAATTCTCAGTAGGAGGGGATACTTGTAACGACCCAAAAATCACTAATAAGGCTTAAGGGCCTTGATTAGTGTGCCGGGAGGGCATAATTGGTTTTTGTGTGATTTAAATGATTTAATGCATGATTATGTGATAAGCATGTTTATATGATTATATGGATGTATGAAATGCATGTTTATGGGTATTAATATGCATGTGGGCCATGTTTAGCTTTTAAGGGCATAATTGTAATTTTGGCTGGTTGAGGGCATAAATGTGATTATTTGTGATAAATGGTTGAGAACACATTATTATGTGGATATATTTGCAGCATACGGCATGAGGCGATCCTAGGGAGCCAATTAGCGGGAAAGTCACAACGGGACCCAATACTTGACTTGGGGCGAGTTAAGGGGTATTTTGGGTATTTGATGTTTAATTGAGTAATTAGGTTATGGAAACATATATTTGGAGATATATTTGAAGTTAGAGAGTTTAGGAGGGAATAATGGGGAAATTTACCATTTTTCCCTCGGGGACATTTTTGGTACCCCAAGCCTTGGGATTAACTTAAGTAACTTAAGTTAGATAAAACAAAACAAAGGAAATAGTTAGAACTTTGCCAAAACCGAATATTCTCTCTCTCTCTCTCTCACTCTTGCTTCCTCTAGAAACTCTCTCAAGCTAACTTTGAAAGCTAAGGAGGAATTTTGGGCCAGGAATCACTTGAATTGAAACAAAGGACTTGGGAATTAGCTCAGTAACTACTTGGTTGATTTTTTCTTCAGTGGAGGTAAGCTTTTAACTATGGTGTAGTTTTTGAATTCTGGAAATTGCTGGCTGTTTTAAGGTGTTTATGAGCTTTTGAGTTTCAAGGATTGAATTGGAGTTTAAATGAGTTTTGAGTCTAGTTTTCTGTTGGGTTTTGCTACTGGGAACATATTAGAGTGCTTGTGATGAGTTGGTTGTGTTGTTGGGTTGATTATGGGTTAATTTGGTTGGGTTTTGGTTGTTGAAAATGGTAATTTTCTGAGTTCGAAGAGGTCGGGCCGCGGCTCTGTTCTTGGTGTGTCGCGGCGCGTGTCTGCTGAATAGGGAGGTTGGGCCTCTAGTTGGAGGTAGGTTGCGGCATGGGGGTATAAGGTCACGACTCTTAAGGGCATTTTTGGGCTTTTAGAAGGTTTTAGGTGTGGGAACTTAACCTTGGGTGCTCGGGATCGACTCCACTACCGTGTTTGGTGGAATTCGATGTCTTGAAGTCTAGAACTTGGTTCGGTAACCTTTATTTACTTATTATTGATGGAATCCCTTATCATGATTGTGACTAGGTGTACACTAGGGCCCGGAAAGGGGGATCGTGCTCGAGGGTCATTTCTCGTAATCAAAGCACTCAGAATTAAAGGTAAGAAAACTGCACCTGGTTGTGTGACTATGTTGGTACTAAGGGTTCCCTATACTTGTATGCAACATTATATGATGGTATTATGCCTTGTGAACATGAAATAAATGACCTAAGAGTGTCAGAATTAATATTAGCGCACAGGACGCGGCTCAGCCACTAGTAGCTGAGGACAACTTAATATTCACTGAGCTCGGTTTAAGCGGACCGGAGTCTGTGGGATAAACAGGGGTGCGACCTAAGGGTTTCGACCCTGGATATTGTATGATATGTTAATTTTCTGGATGATAGATTGTTGATTGATATCATTGATTATATGAATGATGTGACCTGTTGAGTATTGATTTATGAGTTATGAATTGTTTGGTTACTATTATTGGTTATATCTTGTGTATTGGTTTTCTTGTTGGCCTTGGCTCACGGGTGCTACGTGGTGCAGGTAAAGGCAAAGGTAAGCTTGATCAACCCTGACTTGGAGAGCTCTAGAGGCGGAATGTACATAGTCAGTTGTTCGGTCACCACGGTCGAGGGTTGAACAGGGACAGGAATATCTTAAATGTCTGTTTTGCCCTTAGAGTGGCTAGTAATTGTATATAACCCTAAATTTTTGTAAACTGTCCTTTAAACTCTATTTCTTGTAGGATCCCATGTATGAAATGTTTATTTAAATGAAGTTTATCTTTTATGATCAAAATCTTTTAACCCTAGTTCATTAATGGTTTTAGTGACACATTTTCAACTAAATGACTTGATTAGCAGGTCTTGCTCCTTTATAAACACACAGTGTAACGGTCTTGGCTACGCATGGCGTTACAACTTGGTATCAGAGCGGTCTAGGTTTAAGGTTTCCTGAAGACTAGCTGGACATGTAAATTCTCCCTAAAGACAAGCTCGACTCAGGGTTTGGTAATTGTGTATACATGTTTATATGCTTAAGTGATTAGAAAGAATTTTGATTGTTGTTATCTGTTTGATTAATAGGGAGCATGAGATACAGATAAGGCCTGGCCCTTGACTGTTGTGTGACAATATAAAGGCGTGCTTATTAGCATTGCCATGTATGTAAATGAATATCTGAATGACTATCGGCATATTGCTTATATATGGGTGAATATATGGATAAATGTATATATCTTGACTGTTGTAGGATGATGTTGAGGCATGCTTATTAGCATTGTTGGTGCATGTGGATGAATGTTTTGATGAACTATTATATCTTGATTGCATGTGATTGGTTGTTTCCCAATGGAGGATTATGGAAAGATTTATACCCTGTCATCATAGTCTGATCACCAAGTCGTTGATTGCAGATTAACTTGGATAGCTATGTGTCCAAGGCGATCTACAGGATTAGTCGGCACCAGGTCTAAAACTAGAGATGATGACCAGGGCCAGAACCCTTCGCCAGTCCCTGAGAACTGGTAGCAGATTATGGCACAGATGCAAGCCCGGCTTCAGAGCCAACATGACAGTTACAGAATATGTGGGAGTCTTTGTATGAGCGGTTCAGGAGACAGCACCCTCCAACCTTTGAGGGAAGACCTGATCCACTGAAGGTCGAACAGTGGATGAGTATGATTACCGCTATCCTTGATTTCATGAGGGTAGAGGGTCATGACAGAGTGGCCTATGCCACCTATATGCTAAGAGAGGATGCCCGCATCTGGTGGGCAGTGGCATCACCGACCAGAGACGTTACTACTTTGGGTTGGGATGGATTCAAGGACTTGTCAGTCAGAAGTATTACAATGTGGACTTCAGGGCATCAAAGGTGAATGAATTTGTGGGATTAATACAAGGCAACATGACAGTTACAGAATATGCCCTGACGTTCGATAGACTTGCAAATTTTGCACCAGATCTTGTGCCTACAGATGCAGCTAGGTAGGACAGATTTATCAGAGGGCTTAATGCTATGATAGCCCAACATGTGAGAATTACAATAGTACCTGGGGGAACGACTTATGCTCAGGCTGTTGAGAAGGCTCTTACCGCTAAGGAGGCGGAGAACAAGATTTGGAGGGAGAACGCTGCGAGACGGGAAGTCCGCAGGGCGGTGCCTCCACATCCAGGGTATGGTAGGGGCAGAGGCCCCAGTGATCTGAAGAGGAAGACCCTTGATACTTAGACCGCTCCTGGTCCTGATAGGAGGAGCGAGGTGTTCAGGGTGGTCGTCAGGGAGGCGGTGGCACATGGAGGAGTAACCCAGCGTACACGAGGTGCGGAAGACGCTATCTGGGCGAATGTCGAGCCAAGGTCTGTTTTGTGTGTGGGGTAGTGGGACACCTCAAGAAGGATTTCCCAACTGTGAAGAAAGAGGAAGCAGGGAAGGTGGACAGCTTGACTTCCGATTGAGTGTTCACCTTGACACAAGGGGAGGCCAAGGCTAGTCCCTCGGTGGTGACAGGTCAGCTTTCTAGCGCTGGCTCTCCTTTTACTGTATTGATTGACTCTGGTGCTACACATTCATTTGTTTCTAGTAAGGTGATTGATAGATTGTGTAGACCTAGTGAGTACCGTACTGCGGGGTTTAGGACCATATTCACTACAGGGGAACTGGTAGTTTCTAGGAGGTGGATTAAAGCGTTGCCAGTGATGGTTGATGGTAGATAACTTTCAGTAGATTTTATTGAGTTAGATATGGAGGACTTTGACATGATTCTAGGGCTGGATTGGTTGTTCAGATATGGGGCTACTATTGATTGTAGGAAGAAGATGGTGACATTTGAGCCTAAGGGAGAATATCCCTTTGTGTTTGTAGGTACGGTATGTGGACCCCGTATACCCATGATATCAGCGCTGAGAGCTAAGGACCTGTTACAGGGAGGATGTATAGGTTTCCTGGCTAGTGTGGTGGATACTACTAGACTAGATTGGTTCGTGAGTTCTTGGATGTATTTCCTGAGGATCTACCAAGGCTACCGCCGCACAGGGAGATTATGTTTGTTATTGAGTTAGCACCGGGGACATAGCCAGTGTTGAAAGCACCATATAGGACGACACCACCAGAATTGAAGGAATTGAAGATACAGTTACAAGAGCTTCTAGATTTAGGTTTCTTCAGGCCTAGTTATTCACCATGGGGCGCTCCGTTTTGTTTGTGAAGAAGAAGGGCGAGACTCTGAGGATGTGTATAGACTATAGAGAATTGAACAAGTTGACCATTAAGAATAAGTACCCTCTACCAAGGATTGATGACTTGTTTGATCAGCTACAGGGTAAGACAGTATTCTCGAAGATTGATCTTCGATCTAGTTATCACTAGTTGAGGATCAAGGACGAGGTTATACTGAAGACGGCCTTCTGAACGAGGTATAGGCACTATGAGTTTCTAGTCATGTCATTTGGTTTGACCAATGCTCCAGCAGCCTTCATGGACCTAATGAACAGGGTGCTCAAGAACTTCTTGGATCAGTTCATCATTGTCTTCATCGACGACATTTTAGTGTACTCCAGTTCAGAGGCAGAGCACAAGCAACATCTTCGACAAGTATTGCAGAGAATAAGAGAACATCGGTTGTATGCCAAGTTTAAGAAGTCTTGCAAAAGTGTGGGTATTTGATGTTTAATTGAGTTATTAGGTTATGGAAACAAATATTTGGAGATATATTTGAAGTTAGAGAGTTTAGGAGGGAATAATAGGGAAATTTACCATTTTACCCTCGGGGACGTTTTTGGTACCCCGAGCCTTGGGATTAACTTAAGTAACTTAAGTTAGATAAAACAAAACAAAGGAAACAGATAGGACTTTGCCAAAACCGACTCTTCTCTCTCTCTCACTCTTGCTTCCTCTAGAAACTATCTCAAGCTAACTTTGGAAGCTAAGGAGAAATTTCGGGCCAGGAATAACTTGAATTGAAACAAAGGACTTGGGAATTAGCTCAGTAACTACTTGGTCGATTTTTTCTTCAGTAGAGGTAAGCTTTTAACTATGGTGTAGTTTTTGAATTCTGAAAATTGCTGGCTGTTTTAAGGTGTTTATGAGCTTTTGAGTTTCAAGGATTGAATTGGAGTTTAAATGAGTTTTGAGTCTAGTTTTATGTTGGGTTTTGCTGCTGGGAACATATTAGAGTGTTTGTGATGAGTTGGTTGTGTTGTTGGGTTGATTCTGGGTTAATTTGGTTGGGTTTTGGTTGTTGAAAATGGTTTATTTTGTGGGTTCGAAGGGGTCGGGACGCAGCTCTGTTCTTGGTGTGCCGCGGCCCTCCAGAACAGATAGGAGCCAAAAGAGAAGGCGGGTCGCGGCGTGGAGAGCTTAGGGTCGCAGCGCGTGTATGCTGAATGGGAAGGCTGGGCCTCTGGTTGGAGGCGGGCCGCGACATGGCGAGTATAGGGTCGCGGCTCTTAAGGGAATTTTTTGGCTTTGAAAAGGTTTTAGGTGTGGGAACATAACCTAGGGTGCTCGAGATCGATTCCACTACCGTGTTTGATGGAATTCGATGTCCCGAAGGCTAGAATTTGGTCCGGAAACCTTTATTCACTTATCATTGATGGAATCCCTTATCATGATTGTGACTAGGTGTACGCTAGGGCTTGAAGGGGGGATCGTGCTCGAGTGTCATTTTTCGTAATCAAAGTACTCCAAAATTGAAGGTAAGAAAACTGCACCCGGTTGTGTGACTATGTTGGGACTAAGAGTTCCCTATACTGGTATGCAACATTGTATGATGGTATTATGCCATGTGAACATGAAATAAATGACCTAAGAGTGTCAGAATTAATATTGGCGCACAGGACGCGGCTCAGCCACTGGTAACTAAGGACAGCTTAATATTCACTGTGTTCAGTTTAAGCGGACCGAAATCAGTGGGTTAAACAAGGGGTGCAACCTAAGGGCGTCGACCCTGGATATTGTAGGATATGTTAATTATCTGGATGATAGATTGTTGATTGATATCATTGATTATATTAATGATGTGATCTATTGACTATTTGATTAATGAGTTATGAATTTTTTGGTTACTATTATTGGTTATATTCTTTGTATTGGTTTTGTTGCTGGGCCTTGGCTCACGGGTGCTACGTGGTGCAGGTAAAGGCAAGGGTAAGTTGGATCAACCCTTACTTGGAGAGCTCTAGAGGCGGAATGTACATAGTCAGTTGTTTGGCCACCACGGCTGAGGGTTGAACAGGGACAGGAATACCTTAAATGTATATTTTGCCCTTAAAGTGGCTAGTAGTTGTATATAACCCTGAATTTTTGTAAACTGTCATTTAAACTCTATTTATTTTGGGATCCCGTGTACGGAATGTTTATTTAAATGAAGTTTATCTTCTATGATCAAAATCTTTTAACCGTAGTTCAATAATGGTTTTAGTGACACATTTTCAACTAAATGACTTGATTAGCAAGTATTGCACCTTAATAAACACACAGTGTAACGGTCTTGGCTACCTAAGGTGTTACAGTTTTCCTATCTCAGGTCCGAGTGCAACATATAATAAGAACGACCCTCAAGCACATCCTAGTTCTGAACCCCTAGCGGTAACCTAGTCACCACCATAATATAAAATCCATCAATAATTATTGAATAAAGGCTTCTGGATCGAGTCCTAGCCTCCGGGATGTCGAATTCTACTAAACCGGGTAGTAGAATTGATCATGAGGCCTTAGGTTTGAGTTCCATCCACTCAAAACCCTTCGTAGCCAATTTCCCCTATGTGCGCTGCGGCGCCCCCTTATGGGTTGCGACGCCCCAAGTCAGAATGCCCCTCCTACCAAAACCCAGGGACACGCACTGCAACTCAGCCCTTAAGGGTCGCGGCGCGCCTAGGCAAAAATCGAAAACCCTCGGCCCTGGGTTCACGTGGGTTAAGGCGCGACCCTACAAACCCAGATTTTTCAGCTTTCTTCCTTATCCAAATCCTACCAAAATCATCCTAAATAAATCCCAAAACCATAATTCAATCCCCCAAACTTCATCAGCACTTTAACACCAGCAAAACTCAGCCTTAAATTCACTCAAAATCCCACCAAAACACACAATTCAACACCTTGAGCCACATGCTCAAGAGCACCAAAAACAAAACAAGAATTCAATTAAAAAGGTTCTAAAGCTTACCTCAGTTGTGATTTGTATCCTACTAGCTACAACTAATCCAACCCTAGACTGAAGCCTTCATTTTCCCATGTTTTAGCCTTTAATTTCCCTTAAATTCCCCAAAAATCGCCAACATAGATGAGAGAGAGAGCTTAGAGTGTTTAGTTTGTTTCCCTTGGTTCTACTAAGTTATAAGGCAATTGATTACTAGTGACTAAGTCACATCTTTGGGACAAAAAGACCCAAATGCCCCTAGCCCAATAGTTATTCTCTTATGGTCACAAAGGTAAATCCGTCATTTGCCATTTATTTCCCGTTAATCATAATTAACGTCTCTTAATTACTGTTACCTCCAATACCCTCAAATACTTACTAAACAATTTATCATTATCTGATCATTCCTGATAATGTACTAAATTCCCAAAATACCCCTTGACTCACCCCGAGTCGGGTATTTGGTCCCATTCTGACTCTCTTGCTAACTTGCTCCCTAGGATCGCCTCATGCCGGGTAACCCAAATATATCCACATAATAATGTGGTCGCACACATATATCACATATATGCACATATATTCCAAATTTCCCTTCTAATAAGAAACGAGCCTAGATGCATATTTAATACACCCAAACATGCATATCTAGCCATATTGTAATATAACTCACATAATCATATAATGATACACGTATATATAACATAAACACATATTTCATAATTAAATCACATATATTCAAATAATTTTCCATAATTTTCCATCATGGCTCCCTAATCAAGGCCCTAAGCCTTATTAAGTAATTTAGGACGTTACAACTATCCCATCCTTACAGGAATTTCATCCTCAAAATTTTGCCTGAACAGCTAAGGAAACTGATCCTGCATATCTGACTCTAGCTTCCAGGTCGCTTACTCGTCCTTGTTATTCCTCCAAAATACCTTAACCAAAGGTATAGTCTTGTTCCTCAGGACCTTGTCCTTCCTGTCTAATATCTGAACTGGCTGCTCCTCATAGGATAAATATTTCTCCATCTTTAGATCCTCATAACTCAACACATGAGCCTCATCTGATACATACTTCTTCAACATGGAAATATGAAGTACATTGTGCACACTAGACAGTGCCAGGGGTAAGGCCAACCTATAGGCCACCTGGTCGATCATCTCCAAGATTTTAAATGGTCCAACAAACCTAGGGCTCAACTTGCCCTTCTTCCCAAATCTCTTCACCCCTCTCAGTGGTGAAACCCTAAGGAAGACATAGTCTCCCACTTGGAACTCCACATTCCTCTGCTTTGGGTCTAAGTAACTTTTCTATCTACTCTGAGACGTGAGCATATGAGCTCTAATCTTTTCAATAGCTTCAGTGGTCCTTAGAACTGCTTCAGGACCCAAATATTTACTCTCACCCATCTCTTCCTAGGGAATGGGCGATCTACACTTCTTACCATACAGCATCTCATAAGGTGCCACTCCAATAGTCGATTGGTAGCTATTATTATAGGAAAAATCTATTAGAGGAAAATATTTACTCCAGAACCCTTGAAAGTCCAATACACATGCTCTCAGCATGTCCTCCAATATCTGGATAGTCCTCTCGGACTAATAATCAGTCTAAGGATGATAAGCTTTACTGAACTTCAGATGTGTACCCATCGCCTTCTGTAAACTTCCACAAAACATGGAAGTAAAGATAGGGTCCCTATTCATCACGATAGACCTTTGAATTCCATGAAGGCGTACTATCTCTCTCTCATAGAGATTTGCATACTGGTCAACTGTATAGTCCGTCCTCACTTGTAAAAAGTGAGCTGACTTTGTATATCAGTCCACATTGACCCAGACTAAATTTTGTTGGTCCACTGTCCTGGGCAACCTCACCATGAAATCCATTGTGATGCCTCCCACTTCCACTATGGGATATCCAAAGGCTGTAATAGCCCCGCTGTTCTCTGATGCTCTGCCTTGACCTGCTGACAGGTCAGGCACTTAGCCACGTACTCAGTCACATCCCTCTTCATCCCAGGGCACCAATATAAAACTTTCAGATCCTAGTGCATCTTTGTGGTGCCTAGATGTAGATAATAAGGGGTAGTATGAGATTCATCTAGAAAATCTCGTCTAATTCCAATGGCCATCAGAACCCAAATCCAATCTTTATACCTCAATAAACCCATGTCTAACATTGTATAGTCCTTAGCCACTCCAGCTAGGACGTCCCCTCTAATCCTTCCCAATTGTGGGTCAATCAACTTTTTCTCTTTGATCATTTCTAGAAGAGTAGACAGGAGGGTAATGTTGGCTAACTGACCCACCACTAGCTCAATACCTACTCTAGTCATATCCTCTGCCAACTCCTTAGATATCTGTCTCACACTGTATAATTGTCCTAGACCTTTCCATCTTAAGGCATCTGCCACCACGTTGGCTTTCCCTGGGTGATAAAAAAATCTCACATTCATAATCTTTCATCAACTCTAACTAACGCCTCTGTCTCATGTTCAAGTCCTTCTGGGTGAAGAAGTATTTCAAACTCTTGTTATCAATGTATATCTCACACTTCTCACCATTTAAGTAGTGCCTCCACGCCTTCGGTGCAAAAACCATTGCTGCAAGTTCTAGATGATGTGTGGGGTACCTTTGTTCATATTCCTTTAGTTGACGTGATCCATAGGCGATCACCTTTCCTGTCTACATAAGGACACAACCTAAACCCTGTCTTGAGGCATCAAAATAAATCACAATCTTGTCATCATCTGTAGGAAAACTCAGAACTGGAGCGGTGATCAGATTCTTCTTTAGTCTCTGGAAGTTGTCCTCACATCTGTCTAATCATATATACCACTGGTTCTTGCGTGTCAACTCTCTCAATGGTAACACAATCTTGGAAAACCCCTCCACAAAGCGTCTGTAATAACCTGTCAATCCCAAGAAACTCCTGATCTCTAAAGCATTATTTGGCCTTGGCCAATCTCTGACTACGTCAATCTTCGCTGGATCCACCATAATTCCATCTTCACTTACTATGTGACCTAAGAAAGTCACCTGCGGTAACCAAAACTACCACTTCTTGAATTTCGCATACAACATGTGCTTTCTTAGCCTCTGTAATACTATTCTGAGATGTTTCTCGTGCTCTGTCTCTAACGGAGAGTATACCAGTATATTGTCGATAAAAACTGTCACAAACTGACCCAAGTAATCTTTGAATACTCTGTTCATCAGATCCATAAATGATGTTGGGGCATTAGTCAATCCAAATGACATCACTAGAAACTCATAATGCCCATACCTGGTGCGAAAAGTTGTCTTCGGTATATCTTCCTCACTAATCCTCGGCTGCTCATAACCAGATCGAAGATCAATCTTGGAGAATACTGTCTTACCCTATAACTTATCAAACAGATCAGCAATCCTTGGTAGAGGATACTTGTTCTTGATAGTTAACTTGTTCAGTTCGCTATAATCAATACACATCCTCAGAGAAACTAGTTTGCCCCATGGCGAGAAACTGGGCCTAATAAAACCCCAAGTCTAGTCATTCATGTAATAGAACCTTTAGTTCCTTCAGCTCTGCTGGAGCCATTCTATACGACACCCTAGACATTGGCTTCGTCCCTGCTGCCAACTCAATCACAAACTCTATCTCCCTGTGTGGAGGTAACCTTGGTAGATCCCCTGAAAACACATCCAAAAACTCACACACCAATCTGGTTTGTCCTGGTCCCACAGGCACTACCTGAGTGGTATCCACCATACTAGCTAAGAATCCTATGCATCCCCCTGCAATAGGTTTGTAGCTCTAAGTACAGATATCATAGGTGTTGATGCGATTTTTCGCCAACAATGGATTAAGAAATCCGATAACAGAGAGATTGGCACTTTTTCTAAATCGTAATTAAAAAAATTAAAAATTTCTCACACTCACACTTTTACATGGTTCAGTGGTTAAATAACCTAGTCCACGAGACAATATTATTGATCTCTTACAATTTCTATAGAGTTTCTGTATCTTAAAAAGCATACCATTTTCCTGTCCATTATCCCTGATATTTATAGTGGATATTCCAGGATAGGTTTTGGGTAACCGCGTGCATATATATGGTAAACAATCAATCAATATAATTTCCCATCTACATAGGGATACGATTTCCTTTGTCAATTACACTCATTATCTCATGCAATAAATATGTAATACAGCCTGGGCATTATTGAGTGTATAAGGAACCTCCAAGTCTTTCAGGATCCTTCACTGTGCATCATTATCAGATTTCCATGAACTCAACATCTTCCTCGAGCTGGAGATCGAAGAGTGACCTGACTTTAGTTCGGACCAAGTTTGGAGTATCCAGAAGGATATAGCCATCATATGTCTCGAACTAGGTTATTGTCCGGAGAGGCGATCTGGAGATTATATGCTTCTCATGCTACCAAGTTGTAACTCAAGCTTCTGACATCAAAATTAGCTAGATCTTCTACTTGCATGCTTTCTCCATGTGTTTATCTGCCACCTCTAGCTTAATGATTTAATCCAAGCTTATTTTGGGGTACAACATTTTCCCCCCCAAGCTCCTACTCGTGCATGACGTCACTTCTATCATACATAGTACGGGCTCTTAGGCTTCTATTGTGTGAAATCGTGCCCACCCACTACTCAAGTGTTAAACACGTGGACGTCTATAATAGGCGCATGTTCAGGTTCCAAGGACTGTGACAACTGTCCTATCAACTTTTTGTCGTCACAAGGTCCATTTAATATTGTCCTTTGGATCTCAAGCTGACTTGATCGAATGACCCAGATTAATTCCCAAAATTTACATATAAATAGGAAAATCAAGACTAAACTTCACCACCTTCGCATTCAAAAAGTTTCCTTTCAGAAAACTTCCATTTTCCTCTCAGACCTCTTCCAAAAAACCTTCATCGTCCTCCCATTTTTTAGAAGCTCTCAAGCTCCTACATTTGGAACCATCAGCATCCCTGTTGAGTAAACGTATACATTGTAAGTATCTCTTACAATCTTTAGAAGATAGAGGGATTTCCTGGTCCTCAAGCACAAGCTCTAAGGAGTCTTCCAGTTAGGTTTCCTTGCTAACTATCTTTGACCTTTCTGTGATAACCAGCTGTTAATAAAACTCTTCTTGTTTCTTAGGTGTTATGGATTTCGAGCTCGATAGCATTCTCGGGATGCCGCCTAAGGCCTGAGGTAGCAAGCGGGGTCAAGTGTCCTCAAAGAAGGACACTCCTTCTTCTAAGGTCACGAGGGTTACTGAGAACCTTCTTTGATGACCTCGAAGGCAGCTCCTAGTGAACCAAGAACCAAGATGCATTATCCTCCGAAGAAGAAGACTTCACATCCTCCTCCCCTAGCAAAGTCCTTGCTTTGGATAAATGTAAAAAGGTGATGGATCTCAAAGCCTCGAAGCCAGTGGGTGCTCCAACTCCAACTGTGGTTCAAAAATTTTGCGCCAAGCTACACATGCCAGACTATCCTTTGGCAAATGAGGCTGGAGCCTTAGGAGCCGACCTGTGCTCCAACTTGCTTTCTCGGCTGGCCAATCATGCAACAACCTTGACGCTAACATGTGGATGTTTCTTAGGGGAGACAACACCACTACTCTCTTTGACCAGTCCATGGAGCTCGGGGTTTCTGTAAGTCTGCTCACCCTTATAACACTTCATTTTCTCAGTTTTTTATTCTCTAACTCTCATTGTTTGTTTTTTAGTCTCTCCTTGGGTTTATGTGCCAATGCTCTCTTCTGTCCTTGAAGATTGCGACCATTGAGAAGTTGGCCAAACACCCACCATGCCCAAATCCAGGCTGAGGACAACCTGAAAGAGGCCAAGGGAGCTCATTCCAAGGGTGAAAACACTCTTAACGAGGCCAGAGAAGCTCAAGCCAAGGCCGAGGATGCCCTCAAATCAGTCTAAGGTAAGATAAGTTTGCTTTCTCTAAGGCCGAGATGAGTCGTCTGAAGGCAAAGCTCATCACAAAGATGGCAGACTTTGATACTGCCAAAGCTAAGCATGATAAAAAGGCTTCTGAGATCGAGCACCTCAAAGAGGAGAAAAACGCAGCCTATGAGATCCTCAAGGATGATAACAAGTTGAAGAGTTTGTAGCCAAAAACAGTGGACCACCAACAGAGCCATGTACCGAATGTGGTCACTTAACCCGGACATGGACACCTCATTCTTACTTGACAAGGAGGAGGAATTAGTGACCAAGGGGAACGCTTGATTGGTAGAAAAGGAGGCGACTGCAGGCACCACCGTGGAGGCGGAAGGTGAGGAGGAGAAAGAAGATGAAGCTGAGTATGCTTCTGCATCCAAGGAGCAGTTTTTTTATTTCTTAACAAGAGTTGCGCCCCTTATTTTTTGTTATATATATTCTATTAAGGCCCATGGGGTCGAGATAATTTATGTTATAGCTCAAACTCAAGCTACCCTATTATCTCTTGTGAATATTCATGTATTTTCCAATAGTTTCATGCTTAAATTTCTCTCATGAAATTTTTATGCACCTTAGCTATTTGCATCATATTCCAGGATAGTAATATTTTGAGCATGTTACGAAGGACTCGCTTTTATACTTGTTTATCCATACAAATAAACTTTCGTGCTTAGGTTTGAACTTCTATATATTCATACATAGATTATTCGATTGCACAATCCCGTCCTCGTTATACCCAAGGTCGAATTCTACTTATACCATGCATCTTTGCATTACAGGACACTTATTGGTGTGTAGTCTCATTAGTCTTGTTATTTTTTGCTTAGAGATAGTAACTTTTCCTCATCCTTAAGTATGGTCTCAAGGTTGCGAGGTTGAAACGATTTTGCAACAAATTCCAACTCTGTCTCGATTTTACGAATATTTTTAGTTTATTCTAGACTTGTTAAGTTATATTCATGCCTTGTTTTTGTCCAAGATTTTAAATTCGTGCTTGGTTAGTAGTGATCCATGCATTGTAATTAATTTTATTGATGCTATATTTTTTTCGAGCCTATGGTATGTCTAACGCCCTACTTCCTTAGAGCTGTTACTAAGTGAGATTAAAACGTGCAATTAACTCGCTAACTGAGGTTTTAGGTTAAAAGTGTAGCTAAACTGTAATAAAAGTCATATAATTTGAAAATGTAATCATTCACTGAAAATTATAAAGCGTTAAACATTTGGGATCCCAAAATACTGTTTGGAAATATTTACAACTCAAAAATATGATTAAGGTCGACTAAGCGAAAAAATTCAGACTAATACAAAACATCTCCTAAAAATACCTCTAGCCGTGACAGCCAAGCATGCCAAACATGTACACGTCACTTCACGCTCTCCATACTCATGGTTGGTCGACCTTCCCCTTGCCCTTACCTGCACCATAAAGCACCCATGAGCCGAATCCCGGAAAGAAAACTCCACACAAGCAATCAACATATGCATATCTATCAATCAGCATATAATAAAACCGCCAACAGGCGAAACACATAACGGTCATGCCATCCCAGGCGTTTTACCAGGCCCTGGGTTCGCGGTCTACACCGTGAGGATATCCCAGGTATCCAATAGGGGTCTCACCCTGGCAACTCGCACTCTGCGTGCTTAACACTACTCCCGACCCCTTATCGTACTCAGCCTTGCCATTCTCGGCCTTTGCCGTTCCCGGCTCTGGCCGTTCTCGGCCTTCGCCGTTCCCGGCCCTCGTCGTACATTTACAGATATGAAACACATAGCATAAACTTAACAAACACTTAAACAAATACAAGCATACACAATAGGGCTATGCCCTGCATCATAATCGCATTGGGTCGTGCCCTGCAATACAAACAATAGGGCCACGCCCTACTCTACGGATACAACAATTTTCTTACCTATGTCTGGAGCTTTCCGAGCACCGATATCCCGAGCACAGTGCCCTAGTCCGAGCCTCGCTGAAAACCTAGTCATAACATATCAACAACATCCATCCATCATGTTCTAATCCATTAAATAACTTTGGGTTATAATTCTAGTCTCCGGGACTTTGACTTCTACCAATCTGGGTGATAAAATCCATCTTGAGCCTTAACTTTTGGATTCTCGAGCCTAAAACCTTCTTGGGGTCAAAAACCCACTAAGCGTCGTGGCCCCATAGCCCCATGCTGCGGCCCGCCTTAACCAGAAACCCAACCCCCAAAATCAGCCTATGCGCGTCGCGGCCCAGCCTATAGTGTGTTGCGGCCCACCCTTCTTCCCGGCCTCCCAACTGTTCTAGTGGGCCGCGGCTCAGTAAGAAAAATGCCGCAGTCTGACCCTTTAAACCTAGAAAAATCCACCATTTTCACAACCAAAATCAAGCCAATTTACCCCAAAATCAATCTAACAACCCAATTTAATCACCACAGTAGCTCTACTATAGTCTCAGCAACAAAACCTAACAAGAAGCTAGCTTAAAACTTCATCAAATCCCAAACTAAATCTCCAACCTCAATGAATTAATAAAACTAAAACCCAGCCAATAACTTACAGAATTTAATGGTTAGAATCACAGTTTAAAGCTTACCTTAGCCTCTGCTTGAATCCACAATTTGAAATTGAGTTAATCCCCAAGTTTAAAGCTCCAATTCCTAGCTTAATCTTCAATGTTTCCCCTTGGTATGGTTTAGAGAAAATGAGAGAAAGAGAAGTGTTTGGGTCGGTTTGCCAAGTTCTGAGGGTTTCCTTAGTTTTGTCTTACTTAACTTAGGTCTCTTAAGTTACCTCCAAGGCTTGGGGTACCAAAAACGTCCCCGAGGGCAAAATGGTAAATTTCCCCGATATTCCCTCCTAAACGTTCTAACTTCAAATATATCTCCAAATAGTTATTTTCATAACTCGATAACCCAATAACATGCTTAATGCTCAAAATACCCCTCGACCCACCCCGAGACGGGTATTCGACCCCATTGTGACTTTTTAGCTAAACCACTCCCTAGGACTGTCTCAGATCAGGCAACACAAATATATCACAAATATTACATTTATGCCCTCAGGGGGCTAAAATTACAAACATGCCCCTAGCAACAAAATGGGGCCCACATGCATAATTAATTCACCTAACCATGCATCTCTAATCACATACTCATCAAATTCACATATTAATATAATAAATCACTTATTGCCCTCCAGGCACGCTAATCAAGGTCTTAAGCCTTATTAGAAAATTTGGGGCACTACAGTATGATTGTATACCACTTATGCCCCTTAATTTCCTATGATTGTGAAATCTTAGGTTATTGAATTTTATGAGCTTGCAAAATATATAACAATAAAAAATAAAATTTGAACAAGAAACAGTGCTTTATTAATGATAAAACCAAAAGGTAAATACTTTATTTACAATTAAGTAAACATCATTCCACATTACTGATAATAAGGTTGTAGATATTCACCGTTCCAAGCTTGTGTGGCCCATGTCGAATGATGTATTCGATTTGGTAAGGTCCCTCCCAATTAGATCCTAGCACGCCATCAGAATGGTCTTGTGTGGCCAAAAACATGCGCCTAAGCACTAGGTCACCCAACCCAAAGTTTCTATCTTGAAACCATTTATTGAAGTATCTTGTATCCCTTTGCCTGTATGCGACATTCATAAGATGTGCTTCTCACTTTTCTTCAATTAAATCTAGGGCTTCTTCGAGCTAAGATTGGTTTGAGTCTTGGTTGTATGCTTCGCATCTGATGGTATGAACTTCGACCTCAATGGGCAATATCACTTCACACCGTAGTCTAGGGAGAAAGGTGTATGTCCAATTGAGGTTTGAGTTGTTGGTCTGTAAGTCCATAGAACTTGTGGTAATTCCTCTGGCCACCTACCTTTAGCCTCTTCAAGTCTTTTCTTAATGGAACTCTTTATAGTCTTGTGTGATGCTTCGACCTAACCATTTGCTTATGGATGGGCTACTGAGGAGAAGTTCTTAATTATCCCATTTTTCTCGTAGAATTTCCTAAGAAAATCACTGTCGAACAGCATTCCATTGTCTGATACAATCTTCCTTGGTATCCCATATCTGCAAATTATGTTCTTTACCACAAAATCCAAGATTTTTTTTGAGGTGATCGTGGCCAGAGGTTCGGCCTTGGTCCATTTGGTGAATTAATTGACTGCAACTATAGCGTATTGGACTCCCCCATACGGCGAATGGCCACGGGGAGCTCATCATGGTGATCTCGGTTGGTGGAGCTCATGAGATTGAGGCGAATCATTGACATTTATCGCAGTGTTTAACATACTCGAACGAATATGCTTTTACTGTAGGCCAGAAGTACCCTTGCCTAATTACTTTCTTTGAGAAACTATGCTCTCCATTGTGATCTCCATAAAATCCTTCATGGATTTCTTCTAGGATCATTTTAGCCTCGGGTGGAGTTACACATCTTAGTAATGGCATGAAATATCCTCTTCTGTACAATCTCCCTTCAAGATAGTGCAGCTTGGTATTTTGTACATTATTTTACTAGCCTCGCTCCAGTCTACTCGGAGGCATCCAATCCTGAGGTATTCAATTATGGGTGTCATCTAAGTAGGTTGTGAATCTATCATGCCGACCTCGACTTCGTCAAGCTCAGTTATACTCGACTTAGGTAAGAATTCCACTAGTACCACATTAAGTGTATCAGCTTCTTTTCTTGTTGCGAGTCAAGCTAGAGCATCTGCATTCGAGTTCTGCTCCCATGGAACTTGTTGAATCGTGTATAACTCAAATTTTCCAAGTGCCGCTTTGACTTTTTCCAATTATACTGCCATCTTAGTGATCCTAGCCTGGTATTCCCCTAGGACTTGGTTGACGATCCATTGAGAGTAACTATAGCAGTGAATGGCATTTTTCTTTAGCTCGGAAGCTATTCGTAGCCCTGCTAATAGTGCCTCATTATTGCAGCCTCATAACCAAATCTTAGGGTCGAATGAAACCTTTTTTCTGATGAGGTTATTAGGATAATGCCTGCCCCCCGATCTGTTCTCTTTAGAAGATCCATCAACATATAGTCCCCATAGCTCGCGGGCTGGGGTTACGACTTCTTCGTTGGTTAGTTTTGTACATTTGACTATGAAATCTGCCTAGGACAATCCCTTTATCGTCGGTCTTAGGTGATATGTTATCTCGAACTGCCCAAGTTCGACCGCCCATTTCAATAGTCTTCTGGATGCTTCAGGTTTTGACAATACTTGTCTCAACATTTGATTAGTCAGCACGTGTACAAGGGTGTGCTTGGAAGTAAGGTCAGAGTATCAGGATGCATGTATTAAACACAATGGTAGTTTTTACATCAATGGATACCTCGATTCTGCCCCCAGTAACCTTTTAGTGACATAATAGACATGTTTTTGTACTTTCTTATCCTCTCGAAAAAGTACTGCACTAATTGCAAGCTCGGTTTTAGCAACGTATATGTACAATATTTCCCTTGTGACTGGTTTGGATAAGATAGGTGACTCAGCAAGATTTTTTTTAGAGCTTGAAAAGCGAGCTCACACTCGTCTGACCATTTGAAATTTTTTCCACGTCTTAAAAGATTAAAGAATGGTAGGCACCTGTCTGTAGATTTCGAGATGAATCAACTTAAAACTGCCATTTGTCCAGTTAAACTCTGGACATCTTTATGCTTTCGCGGTGAAGGCATGTGAATTAAGGTCTTTATCTTATCCAGGTTTGCCTATATACCTCAAGCATTTACTATAAATACGAGAAACTTTCCCAAAGATACTCCAAATGAGCATTTTTGTGGGTTGAGTCTCATGTTGTACTTTCAAAGTATAGCGAAACACTCGGCGAGATCATCAACATGGATATAATTGTGCTTGGGCTTGACCAGCGTATCATCTGCGTACACGTCCATGTTGTTTCTTATTTTCTCAACAAACATTCTATTTACCAGTCTCTAATACATAGCCCTCGCATTCTTGAGCTCGAAGGGCATCACATTGTAACACTACAATCCTTTATCAGTCATGAAGCTCGTGTGCTCTTGGTCGGGTGCATGCATGGCTATCTAGTTATATCCAGAATATGCGTCCATGAATGACATGATGCTGTGACCCGAGGTTGGATCCATGAGTTGATCAATTCGAGGCAGGGGAAATTATTCTTTTGGTCATGCTTTGTTAAGATCTGAATAGTCAATGCAAGTTTTCCACTTACCATTGGGCTTCGGGACCAAAACTGGGTTGGCTATCCATTCTAGGTAGAAAGTATCTCGTATAAACCGATTTGCTTTTAGTCTTCTGACCTCCTCTTTCAAGGCCTTCTTCCTCTCGTCGTCGAGGAGTATTCTCTTCTTTTCAACGCATGGCTTATAATATGGGGACTAATCTCAATCATATTCGAGTGCGACCATGTGAATACTTCCTGATTTACCCTCAGGAAATGAGTTAACTGCTATCTCGCGTCCTTTGGTTGGTTCATCCCAATCTTCACCACCTTGGTGATGTTCTTTTCATCGAGCTGAATATCTTTGAGCTCTTCAATTGGTCTGAGATCGGCCATGTCCTCTTCTACCATTTGGTCGATCTCTTCTTTGACATCGTATATCAACTCGCTCATTTCCTCAATAATTACTTGGGCCTGTGCACTAGCTTGGCCTTTCCCCCTCATTGAGATGCTATAGAATTCTTGGGATGCTAATTGATCTCCTTTCAATGCCCCAATATCATTGGGCATTGTGAATTTTATGGCCAAGTGCCTAACAAATGTGACTTCCCCCAGCCCAATCAAGGCTAGTCTCTCAGGCAGTACATTGAAGGCAGACAGGGTGTCTACTACGATGAACTCCAGTCTTTTGGTTATCAAGATTGGATAGTCTCCCAAGGTCACTAGAAGCTCGATAGACCTTGTATTGGCGATTCCCTCTTCTGAGAATTCGTATAACATTGTTGCACAGGCTTTAAGGTCTCGAACATACATACCCATTTTTTCCAAGGTTTCCCTATAGAGGATGTTGACCAAGCTCCCATTATCGATCAGGACTCGACACACCCTCTTATTTGTGAGTTGGAAGGTTATGACCAGAGGGTCATTATGAGGAAATTGGATATGCGAAGCGTCCTCTTCAGTGAAGGTGATAGGTTGGGATTCAATCCTCTATTATTTCAGAGCTCGCGGTTCAGGTGCATAGGGATATCCATCCCCTGTTTTGAGCTCTTGGACATACCTCTTTTGGGTGTTCCTACCTGACCCTGCTATGTCAAGTGCTCCCACGATGGTTATTACATCTTCTCCATCGATTGAGGGAGGCCGATTATCCTCCCTTGCAAGTGGGGTCGCAGTTTACTGGACAGGTTGAGCCGGAGCTGCGTTTTGACCAAGCAAAGTTTAGGGTTGGGTTTCAATTTCTGACATATTGCCCAAGGTAGGCCCTCGAGATCAATCCTTCGATCTCATTATTTAATTGCCTAAATTCATCAATTGTATGACCGACATCCCTGTGAAATCTGCAGAATTTGTTTGAATCCCTCTTGGATTTCTGGTGTCGCAATTCATCAGGTCGCCTGAAAGGGACTTAATTTTCATTTGAGACAAATATATTCTCTTGAGTATCTGTGAGCATGGTATAAACTTTATAAATGGAGATGTATTTATCTCCTTTCTTTTTCTTACCCCCATCAGCCTCTGAGTTACTCCTTCATTCTACTTTCTCTTAGAAGGGTTACTCCTAAAGGTTGTGATGTGGAGGGTGTATCCGAGGTGGTGGTTGAGTTGACGTTTGTCATTATAGTTATTACGGGCGAAGGAGTTAGTTTAACTGCCAACCTCACCTTTTCTACATTGATAAACCTCTAGGCCCGAGTATTGAATTCGGCTATTGTCCTCACAAGCTTCCTCTGCATGTCATCCCAAAGAGGACTTCCTGGTAGTACTCCAGCTCGTACTACCATGAGATGACCACTGTCATCGACATTGCGAGCTCGTACCTCTTCTATATTGAACCTCATCAGGTAGCCTTTCAGTGATTCTCCCAGTTGCTGCCTAACATTGGTCAGGGTGGAAGCCTTAGGTTTGATGCTCTTCACAGCTTGGAACTATTTCTTGAATTCTCTAGATAATTGTTCCCTAGACGAGATCGAATGTCTTCAAAATTCTATAACCAATTCTTTATTGGTCCAGTGAATGTGGTCGGAAAGAGCATACACTGGAGCTCATATCCAACATTACTAGTGTAATGACCCGACTAACTTAGGGTCTGATTGGTAGTGAATCCAAATTCAATTTTATGATGTCTAAAACTAAAAAATAGTAGGACCTACATGAATATTTTATTGGTTATTTGTTTTCAAATTTTAAATCCAAATACTGATTCTAACTTTAAGCTACAAAATAAAAAATATTATTTTGACGTTTTCTCCCAATCCAAATCATTATATCCTAAAATCTAACAAATCTATCACTTTTTTTATATTTTTAGATTCTCTACTAATCACATATTCAGTTTTTTAAAATTCAAAAGCAATTTACGGATTATGAACCAATCACATGTTCAAAAACATGTTTTAAGACTATAAATCCAGATTTTCATTTCAGAAACACACTTTTTGAAAATGCAGTTTTCCAATCGCGAACCAATCAGAACTTTAAAGACATCAAACCTTTAAAACTACTAATACATAACTACTATTTTTGGATATATACATAAAATAATAGAACTTTATTTACTAATACATAGAAAATCCAAAAAAAAATACGGGATCCCATTGTTGATACATAAAATCATAAAGAAAACAAAACCTTTTTTTAAAATATTCAACTATTAAATGCGGAAATCATAAAGACATAATTAAAAGACTCAAAATATCAATGCCATCCTCGATCGATCCCATCAGTTCATTCCTCAAGTTCCTCGCCCAATTCACAAGCCAAAGCTACCTCAGATTCATCCCGCCTTCCATGTTCATCTACCTGCACAATCTAAATAAAAATGAATGAGCCTAATGCCCAGTAAGGAAAAACTACTAAAACATAAATTATAAGACATAAAACATAAAAATTCACTACAATATTAATGGTCATTAACTCATTACTGCAGTATGTGATAGAAACCACTATAGTCCTCTTATCTACTATTTTAGAGGTAGGTTTAGACACAACTATAGTCTACGATAATGGTAAAAAATCTCGGAATTTGCTATGTAAGCAACCATATTTCCCAAGCGACTAAAAGACATAAAAAAAACATACAAACAAACACATAACACATAACACATAAAATCTAACTTATTTTCCTTACCTTGAGTGTGGAGAGAAAAAGAAAGCGAAGAGATTGCTTGGTATAGAAAACATCCAATCAACATTAAATACAACATAAGATATTTATATTGTAGCCTTATAATTAAACTATACTTTCAAGACATTTCTAAACCTCATAAAGTCATACCTTCAACCTAGAACCGAAATGATGAAATCCCGAGTCTTCTCTCTAATGTCTATGTCCAACAACAACACCAAGAGTTTGGATACATGGGTAGATTTTGGTTATATATTGTCTTAATGGAGTTCAATATTTCGGCTATAATAGGATTTAGAAAGGCAATAGTGTATAAGGCAAAATAAAGAAAATAGAAGAAAAAGATCTCGAGCACTATAAGGACTAGTGTTTCGGCTATGGCTATGTAGAGTGTTTATGGAAAAATGGAGAGAGCTTTTGGGAGTATATATTTTGAAATTATGAGAGGTTTTTGACAGTTTTTGAGTGTGAGAATAATGGTGAAGGGTAAGTCTCTATTTATAGGCTTCAAACCCCGACTCCCTTCCTTGATTTTCTCCACACTATTCAACATAAATTTTAAAAATTAAACCTACCCTCCACTATATGGTTTTGGCCAGCCTAGCCTTACTCACTTCTTGTTGCTACATCATCTCCAAGTATGCCACATAATCTCCATTTGGTTCAAACTTTAGTCAAAGTCCAAACTACTATCCTATATCTCGTAACTCTTGACCCTCCTGTAGTAAAATTAACATAATTGGAGTTGTAAGAGTCCGATTTAGGCCATTTTTATACCGTTAGAAAGCTAATTCAATTATATACAACTTTTTAGATGTAATATTTTACCAAATTTATAATATAACTGGGTCAAAACTAGGTCCGAAGTTACAGCACCCGAAAGTTACGAAAACTTCATTTACTTATCAAACTCTTAGTTTAACCATCACACTACTATCTCTACTTAGTTATTTGACTACTTAAATTAAATCTTTTAATTCCCTATTTATCTAACTCTTCTTGACACGTAGTCACTTAATTCAAATAGATCTAGTATTGCCTATCTTTAAAATTTAAAAAGAGTCAAATCCTTCCTATTTTTGTGCCAAACCTAAGACTAAGCTATTTTGGTTTTCATTTTAATTCTAATACTTGAACTTAGTTTAATGCCATATGTTCACTTTTTAATACATCAAATAACATGTGCATTCAATACTTAATAAAACTATACACTAATTTAATTATATGCTAAAATAATTATAATTACCCAAACTATAATTATTTCTAAGTCCTAAAACTTAAATAATTTAAACTTAAAACAATCTTTATTCCACAACTCAAGTCATAACTAAATCTAACCTAAGATCACATTTAAAGAGCTTATAAGAAAATAATTACATTACTTATTACAACTAGCTTGCATTACAGTATTAAATGTACTCATGTGGCTGCTTGGGTCGGTGGTCCCATCATAGGGTGCCACATGGGGTATTTTAAAACCATTGGGAAACGGTGTATTCGAGATATGGGGGGAAAAGGGCTCAAACTCCTCGTCAGAATCATAAGCCTTTTCTTTTTTTTTCCCTTCTTGAAGATGCTTGAATGCCTCCTCAAGTTGGTTGGTTCTCTCTTGAACCAAATCCACTAGAGGGGGAGCTTGTACCACTTGTACTGATTTCCATATACTGGTTGTAGGGGCTCCCTCCAGGCATTTAAGTGTGCCCACAGGTCCAGGTTTGGCTGATTAGATTGCCCTCAGTTTAGATTCAGGTGATCTCAAAGATCAGGATACCTGTTCTGACATCTCGTAATTTCTAGGCCCGATGTTATACACACTCATCAACTTGCTGTAATCCTGACTTCCATCAAGGAAGTAGACATTTCTCTCTGGCTGCTGTTGTTGTGGGGCTCGATTACAAGGTGGGTTATCCACATGTACTCTCATTCCGATTGTTCGTGACCTTGACATATAACTACTTGATGGGTGGGATGGTCTATGTTCTTGATGTGCCCCTCGTGGGGCCTCGCCTATGCTCGGGTCGAGCCCAATGGCTCCTGTCTCGGCTTCCACTTCTAGCACTTTGTGAAGGCCTCTGAGGTGCCCCCTCCCTAGCTCGGTTCCCGCTGGGAGTTTGCTGAGGTGCACCCCTTGCTGGAGAGGGATGTCTAATTGGTTAAAGAGGGTGCCTAATTGGCAAGCGTGGTAGCCTCTCATTATTCAGCCAGGCAGGCTAAGGGTTATTGCTCTTAGCTATCGAGGGAGCTCGCTTATTCCCAGGTTTTGCAAGAGCATCCCCAGTTGGGTTGTTCCTAGCAAGGTTCTGAGATGACCCCCTAGGTCAGTTTTTCCCAATATTTTCCCTATGCCTCGGTTTAGCCTGCTCGGCCCTTTTATCAGCCATCCTGACAGTTGTTCTTCCTGAAGGTCGCCCCCTGGACCTCTGGGGTGGTGCCTGGACTTTAGCAACTCACCTTGCCATTTCCTCATTTAGTCATGTAGCTTTGACTAGTTGTTCATGTAACCTATGATTTTTGAGCTCCACTGCAGGCACATCAAGATTATAGTAATACTACTCATTAGGTCTAGAACTCTGACCATGCTATCCTCTAGGAGATGATGAGGCACTCTCCTCATCAGGTCTCTGGTCCACAACTGTTATTTTACCAGGCCTTCGAGTATGGTCCTCAATTCGTGGAGTATGCTCCTCGGGGATTTAGGGTAGAGGTTGCCCACTAGTTCCAGGAATGTTCAGGGTAGCCATCATTGCTACGCAAGAGGTTTTATGCTAAACGGTAGGAAGAATTGTTTAACGCTCTCAACGAAATCACCAAATTGTTGACGTCGTTTTTCGTCAACATAATTATGTGGAGCAATAAACAATTAATTAGGAAGAAAAGAACGAGATTTTTTACGTGGTTCAACAGTTAAAATCTGCCTACATCCACGAGTCACTTTTTTAACTTGTATGCGTTAAAGCTTCAAAAAGGAGCAATTTCACAGAGCGCTTTTTCATGCTCAATTGTGCCTAATTTTTTCCTATCCTTCAAAATGGCTAAATCTAGGCTATTTATAGAGCTAGTTACAAGAATATCTTCTCACAAGTTTAGGGGAGTTACAACAAGATATTCAAATTTAAATTCAAAATGAATATTTGAATAATACAAACTAATTGCAGTATCAAATAAAAGATCCCTTAAAAATACGGTCATCTGCACACGGTTTTAACCAATCCCACATAAATAGGGTTTTCATAACAACATCTACGTGTGTCATTTAAAGCGTATTCGAGCCTTATCACTGCCTCAATGCACTTTCGAGATCACCCAAAGCTTCGAGCTCACCATTCCAGTTGTCACCACCTCATCACTTGATCAGTATGTCGAGCTCATCCCTTAGAAAAGGCTAATGCCTTCGAGCCTGCCACTCATGCTCGAACACTTATGACGGCTCTGGAACTCCGTGACAATTCGAACAAGTATAATGCTAACACTTGTTAATCTTGCACTTACTCTTTACACGCCACCTCCTCCCTTACTACTTATTTATTCTCGAAATTTGGGTGTAACAAATAAATATTTTAAAAAAAGTTGTGGAAAAGGCATTTGCGATTATTGATGATTTTAGATATTTTGCATTTATTATTATTTAATAATCATAAATTAAAGAAGATAGAATAAAAAATGTAGAAAAATTAGAAAATAGATTAGAGATTTATGTAAATTTGGATCGAACATCTCCCCCAACTTTCCCCACAAAGTAATCTTTGATGTGACCGAACTATACATAAAATTTAACAAAAGCTAATAATGCAATAAACAGAAAAACAAAATAAAATATGACATTTTAAAAAAATAATAATAACAAGCATATACAGTTGTAATATTAGTTTTATCGATTAACTTATACAAACTAATTTGTTAAACTTTTTATGTCTATTTTTTTCCGACCACCTCCAACAATCTCAATATCACCCACACCACATAAACATTTGACAATATCTAAAACATGATAGAAAAATAAGATGAAGACCTAAGAATATAAAGCGACAACACGTAAAACATGATAGAAAAATAAGATGAAGATCTGAGAATATAAAGCGACAACATGTAAAACATGACAGAAAATAAGACGAAGATGTTAGAATATAAGTATCAATAATTTAAAATAAAATCTTTAAAGATTAACAAACATTAATAATTGAATAAATACATGAGGGGAGTGTGTTATCATTAACACATAAATCAATCAAATTTGAGATATGAATTAGAATTCATTGAAAATTGAAATTGAAAGAGTCTAGAGAGAATCAGGGAAAAAACTTAATTGGAGGAAAATATGATATTAATAGATAATGTTTAGAATATATATAAATTTACAAACATATATTTATAATATATTATTATTATTATTTGATAATTAAATTTAAAAAATTACATTTATTATTATAACGTGTATGGTGATTTATTATTATTATAAAAAAGGAGATGATATTTAGATGGTTTGAATTTACTAGTTATTTATATATATTTAGATAGTTTAGATATTTTAGTTTTGAAATTTTAATTATTAACTAATAATGATAAAGTTAGTTTAGAAAATAGAAAAGAGTGTTTTGAAGTAATTTTAGACTGCCACATCATCTCCTTGATGCTCTCCTTTATATAAATATATAGATATTTAATTTTAAAAATTACATTTATTATTATTATTACCTCCAACACTTGGCAACCCCCAGTGACTGGCTCGGACATTCATAGGCATCATTGGGCAGGTTACTGCTGAGGCCTCTAGTCGGAGCAAGGGTCCTCCTAGGTGAGACTTTGCATTTGACAATGGGTCGTGGGTGCCTTAGTAGATTACATCCCGAGATTCATCCTCGGAGCTGGAGTTTCTCCAGCTCGGGCAATTAAGGAGAAGGCTATCGTCCCCCAATCGTCTCCTAGGTCTGAGGTTCTGGTTCTCGGACCTAAGAAAGGTGCGACATGTCAGCGAATGCGGGTTTTCAGAGCAAAAGGATCGTCTGACAACCTTTATGGGTGATCCGTCAACAGTTTTGTCGAGTGTACGACTCGATAATTCGCACACCCACTATGTTGTCTGACATGGAGGCACTTACAGCACGCCCTAACAGTACCTGGGGCATGTTCCCGATAAAGTATGTGCCTTTCTGTAGTGGGCCCCGTAGATCTCGCTTGGGTCGTGGTCTCTATTCAATGCAGCCCAATGCACTGAATTGGTATTAATCCCCCAATAACTGAAAGAATGTGTATCAATTACTTATGATTAGTATTAATAACCCCAGCCTCTATAAATAAGGTTGGAAGTCTCATTGTAAAGGGTTCGGTTTTTTAGAGAGAAAAGACCTTGTACTCAGGGCAATCTAAACGCTGCCTAAGAATACACAATTGAAGCTTGCCCTCACAAGTTTCCAATCATCTTAATACCAAAGACTCGTGGACTAGGGTTCTTTTATAACCTGAACCACACAAAAATCCTAGTGTTCTATTCACTTATTTCTTTAATCTCTCTTCTTACGGTTGATAGCAAAAAAGGTAGTCAACAATTTAATGCTTTCATTGAGAGTTTGAAGAAAGCATTTGAAACACTCACAGTCATGGTAACTACACAAAGAAAAGTTATAGATGATGTGCTCCCTCCTACCAGAGTTGAAGGAGGAGAACCCAGTCGACAACCACCTCAGGACGTGTTTGAGATTATGGAGGATTATGACGAATACACCATGTATGACAACAAAGATAATGGGGTCGACCAGGGGTATTATGAGGAGGAATACCCTCAGCCCATGGACATGGAAGACACACCGAAGGTGGTGGTGCTCCGTGAGCAGGTGGCCACCCAGCAACAAAAGATTGATGCTTAAGAGAGTAATATCGCCGCCCTACAAGAGATGGAACTTCCCATGAAGGCCACTCTTGCAGCCCAGGGGCTACGAGTGGACCCCAATGAAAACGTACCTACTGGACACCCAACTGGTATGCCACCTGGACACCCCATTGGGGTGCCACCTGTCAGTGCCGCTGGAGTGCCTCTAGAACACCCGACTGCAAAGGCTCGAGTTCTGCCAACTGAGGTGCCCGCTGGGCACCCTGCAGGAATTGGAACCCTGATGCCACTGCAAGACCATGGTAAGGGAAAGGCAAACGATAATCCTGCTTCAAAGCAGAAAAGGGCTCGTTAAGAACCCGGGGGCCACCAAGTGCCTCAGTAGGCTAGCAGAGGTAATGACCCAAGGCCCTGAGAGCACTGCCAGGTAGTTAGCGCTCGTGGAGCTCGAGACATTTCGCCTCGATGCACCCATACGGAATGCGCGAGGCCTAGATTTGGTGTTCCCTCAAGACCTAACCAGCCTCGTAGGAATAACAGTCTAGGGATTTTCCCGAGGAATGCCCCCCAAAACCAAGAATGCAGTAACAGTATCTCGGTAAACGAAAATGCTGAGTCTGATGGAGAGACCAAAGTGGCTCGTCTCGAGGATAATGGTGCCTTTTGAGGACAAACTGACCTGCGAGACAACCTTAATGCCCAGAGATGTAATAAGGCAGGAGGACCTATTGGGAGAAGCCCATCAAATCATCTTGATAATCTTAACACTCAGAGAAGAGATAACCCGGCTCAGAGTGTCAACCGAGATCGTGACTCGCTCCGCACGGAGTTAGAAAGTCTGAAGCGGATAATACTCAAGATGGCCAGGAGGCAAGGCCATGAATTTGACTCAGAGGACGAAGAGGTGGAACCATGTGCCCCTCACCTTGTTGAGGCCCCGCTACCACTAGGTTTTAAAATTCCATCCATACCACCTTATGATGGTGGGTGGGATCCTGTGGATCACCTGTCTAGGTTCAATAAGTTAATGTCGGTGCATCATGTCTCCAACGACGCCAAGTGTCATGTGTTCCCGATCACCCTGACGGGGCCAGCAAATGAATGGTTCAAAAAGCTCTGACTAGGGTCCATTCAATCATGGCACCAATTATCATCCGCCTTCTGAAGAGAATTCATAGGAGTTCAGAAGATAAGCTTTGAGGTCAACGCCTTGGCCAACATAAAGTAAGGGCCCTTCAAGACCCTCAAGGCCTACACTAAGCGCTTCAAGGAGGAAGCAGTGAGAACCAAATGGATCGATGATGGCCAGCATTTGATGGAGTTACAAGCTGGCATCCACGCAGGGTCTCCGCTTTGGGATGATCTCCAACGAAGGGGATGCCGGCGTCTCGACCACTTCATTCGTCGAGCACAAAAATACATCAGCAAGGAGGATGCCCAAATCGGGGCATTAGGATCATTTTCCATTTTCCCTACCTTAGTCGCACCTGGACCGTGGCTTCAGGGATCCAATATTCCCCCTATGTTCCCGCCCAACAAAGCTCGGGGGGAGTCTAACCCAGCCAGACCGCCACACCTTCCGATTATAGTGTCATGTCTGCTCCTGGATTTGGTATGGCTCCGGCAGCGTTCGAGGCAACACCCACTGGATATAGTGCTTTTTAGCCTGCATTCAATGCTGGAGTTGTTGCCCCCTCCCAGCCTACTGAATCCATTCGAGCTCCCAACAGCAGTAGGCATGGAGGGAAAGGTAAGGGCCGGTAACCTAGGGAGAGAGGAACCACACAGCCCGAGCAGGGAATCACATCAGGCGAGAAATATGTCTCGCAGTATTCCGAGTACAACGACTTGGTAGACTCCCAAGAGAATATCATCATGGCTACGGCATAGCACGTTCATTACAGGAAGTCCCAACCCATCCGAAGAGACAGGATAGGCAGGACCCTGGCAAGTTTTGTCATTTTGCACAATGACATAAGGAACCACACCAATGAGTGCCGTCAACTCAAGGACGAGATTGAGAATCTCATCAAGATGGGACACCTCCACCAATATGCCAAGGGTGGAGCGTGTCCAACATAGCCTCTTGTGATAGGAACAGTGGTACTACTTGTTGCACCACAAGTACAAGCAATAGCTCCTGTAGCCCCCCAACCTCCAGTGGCCCAAGAACCTCCTCCGGTAAACGGGCGGGTAGGAACCATCTCAGAAGGGCCTCACCTGGGGAGCACTTCACCAAGCTTGCAAAACAAGTATGTGCGAGCTTTGAATCATGATGATGAGGTCATGGCTTTGGCCCAGCTGCCTGCCCAAATGCCACGAATGACTGACCAAGTCATAACATTCTCTGAAGACGACGCTCGAAGAGTACATTTCCCATATCACGACCCTTTGGTGATTGAGGGCCAAATCTCCAACAAAATAGTGGCATGGATTCTAGTAGACAACCGGAGTTCTGTTTAAATCATCCTTCAAGAAGATAGGGTTGACCACGGCAGACTTGTCCCCGCGTGCCTCGACACTTTACGGATTCTCAGGAGAAGCACTCATCCCGATAGGGCAGATAAAGCTCCCTATGACGCTCGGAGAGTTACTTCTCCAAGCCTTCAAATATTGCACCTTTGTAGTGGTGGACTGTTCCTTGGCATACAACGCCATCTTAGGATGACCTACACTAGTGGAATTCGAGGTCGTCACCTCCATCTGTCATCTGTGCATGAAGTTCCCCATGGATGCAAGTATTGGCATAGTCCGTGGTGACCAGAAAGAGGCAAGGAAGTGTTACAATGTCTCCCTCAAGGCTCTCGTGATGATGGTTAGGGAGGTACGTCCCGACAAAGTTTGAGGCCTCGAAGGTACAAGTTGTCCAGGAGACTTCAATGTGTGTCCAAGCAGGATGCCAGTTTAATACTCTGAGAGGTACACGAAGGTTTCTGCAGAGATCACGCTGAAGGGCAGAGCCTATCTAAGAAGATCTTAAGGCACGGATATTTTTGGCCCACCATGAATGGAGACACGATGGATTATGTCAAAAAATGCGACAAGTGCCAGCGCTTCGCCAATATCCCCCAAGTGCCTCCAAATGAGCTTACGCAGATGACCAGCCCATTGCCTTTCGCTGTCTGGGGCATCGACCTTATCGGATCCCTTCCTATAGGGAAGGGAGGGGTGAAATATACCATAGTGTTTGTCGACTACTTCACGTAGTGGGTTGAGTCCGAGCCACTCGCTATAATAACCTCTAAAAAGGCTTTGGATTTTGTCATCAAGAACATCATTTGCCGGTATAGGCTTTCGAGGAAGATAGTCTCCGACAATGGATTGCAGTTTGATAGTGAAGTGTTCACATACTTCTATCAATGGCATGATGTCATTAAGAGCTTCTCTTCCGTGGCCCATCGGCAAGCCAATAGCCAAGTGGAAGCAGTTAACAAGAGACTCAATTCCAATTCAAAGAAAAGTCTAGAGCAGGAACAAGGAGCTTGGCCCAAGGAGCTGCCTAGGGCATTGTGGAGCTACCGCACCACTGCCCAGACCTCCATCGGCAATTCTCCGTTCTCAATGGCCTACGGGTATGAGGCTATGCTCCCAGTTGCAGAAGCAATCTCCACACACCGACAGGATACATATGACTCAATCACAAACTATACTTTAATTCAGGAATTCTTGGACCTCGCAGAAGAGCTATGCAAAGCCTCTCAGCTTTGGGTAGCGTCCTACCAGCAGAAGGTAGCCAGATATTTTAACTCCAATGTAAAAGATAGAAAATTTGGGGTCCACGATTTGGTCTTGCAAAGAGTCTTCTTAGCCACCCGAGACCCTGGTGCAGGAGTGCTAGGACAAAACTGGGAGGGCCATATGAAGTCGAGAGCATTGTGTGTCTAGGAACATACAAATTAGCCAGAATAAGTGGGGAGTTGATTCCTCACGCCTGGAATGTCGAGCATCTTCGCAAGTATTACCAATAATATGAGCAGGAAACATTGTTTATTTCTGCAATACCCCCTGTAGCCTTCGGGCACATGTAATGGAAACCTTTTATGTATAACACGATAAGAAATTTATTGTCTGCTTATATTCTTTGGTTTCCTTCATTTGCTATTAATGCTAAGTAAGAGCACCTGCTCACCTGGACAAGTGATCGCAGACTAGTCTTCGATCACTTAGGGGGCATGGAGTTAGGGCAACACTACGCCTCACAGGGAACGACCTAGGAAACTAAACTTGTCAATTTTTTAGAGGAGTAAGCCTAGCGTTGCCATCCCGAGAATATAAAACCCTAGGAAACTAGTTAGGTCTAGCCTAGAAGGCAGCTTGTTCCAGGCAGAACTAAGCTTAGCACCTAGGAGCTAGATTATCCAAGTAGCACGAGAATAGACTATTGTGACCTCTCGTGGACACCGAGCCCGAGGATCTCTGACCAAGTTTCTTGATCTCGAGATGCGAACGGAAGGCCGAGTACCCTGTACTTGGCCTCGGGAAATCCAGGACATGGGGAGCTTGGCTAGTCGACGAGTGAAGCGCCCCTAATGTCACTATATCTCATAGCTAGAAAACCTAGTATAACGCAATCTTAAGAAATTTAGGTTACCTCCCAAGGACACCACGCACCTGGAGAGTAACAACCAAATCCTAATCTGCGAGATACGGGCGGATACCCAGGCAGCCTATGCTTGGGCGCTTCATTAACATCACCTCCCAAGGAGGTGCGAGATGGTCTGGAAGTGACAAAAAATTCCTCGGAGAGCAGTGTTGAAACCCCTAGCCGACCTCCCAAGTAGTGCATATCGGGGGGCAGGTGGTTTCACGTGCTAGGATCCCTGAAAGCCTAAATCTTTGGATTGCAGGGGCATAGGATGCCGAGTGAGGACCAACGGTAAATTTCGCATCAAAGTTACTTCTAAGACTATGAGCCTACAAGGGAATAAACGTGGGAACCACCTGTAAAACAGTTTGAGTTCTTGTTCTCGTGACAGTCGTGTTACGTTTAAATTACAGAACCAACTATTCAAAACAGATGTCAGTTCTTGTTCTCGTGAGATTCGTGTTACATTGAATTTATAGAACCAAGTGTTTAAAAATGGTTTGAGTTCTTGTTCTCATGACATTCGTATTACGTTGAATTTATAGAACCAAGTGTTTAAAACGATTTAAGTTCTTGTTCTCGTGACATTCGTGTTACGTTGAATTTATAGAACCAAGTTTTTAAAATGATTTGAGTTCTTGTTCTTGTAACAATCGTGTTACATTGAATTTATAGAACCGAGTGTTTAAAACGGTTTGAGTTCTTATTCTCGTGACATTCGTGTTACGTTGAATTTATAGAACCAGGTGTTTAAAATGATTTGAGTGCTTATTCTCGTGGCAATTTATGTTACGGTGAATTCATAGAACCAAACCAAATAAAAGGAAAGGCAAGCTACATAATTCTTAAAAGGGAAAATATTACAACTATGCTTGGGTGCTCGAGCGATTGTTTGTCTGTACTCCAAAAAAAGTTTATGGCATGCAGGCCTAAGTATAAAAATTATGATAATTCTTTGGGAACCTCCGCCACCAGCTCAATGATCAGATCTCAACTTGGGGAACCCCCTACCTAGGCCATTTCAGCAGCTGTAGTCTCCTCAACTAGTTGAGCAGCCTTGACAAGTGGAGTTACTCCAGCCGTTGGAGCCACTTGGGTCGCTTTGGTAGCTTGGGTAGCTCAGAGGCACTCAATTAAGATGAGTTTATACTTCTCGGGCTCCCCAATGAAATCCAAGCTCATGTCTTTGGTTGTGATACCAAGCCACGTAGAAGGTGTCCTCGACGATAGTCTTGGTCTCTCTTTCAAGCTTATCCACCTGACACTGAGCAAACCTGTTCAACTCCATGGCTTGGAGGGCTTTCCTCTCTGCTAGCTTAGCCCAGTCGAGGGCCTCCTTAGCCTGCTCCTAAAGTTGGGAGTTCTCCAGGACCACTCGGGCAACCTCAGTTGTGGTCGTCTTAGCCTCCTCCTAGGCTCATTGCATGCCCTCAACGGCTGCCTTTGTCTCCTCTTTGGCCTACTGCATGTCCTCGGCGGCCTTCTGAATAGCTTCCTTGAGCTCCCGAGAGCATTTTCGCTCGGCTTCGAAAGCATCTTTGGCCCGGGCAAGTTCTTCCCGATGGCGTTTCAATTTCTCCTTAAGGGAGGAAATTTGTTCTGAGACTTATGGAGTGCATACGATTTCTTCATCATAATGTCTCCCAGGCGCTGGCAGGCCATGGCGGACTGCAAAACAAAAAAATAAAAGGAAGGAAAGTGTTAGCCTAATAAAACCTTGTTGAGTTGAGTTCAAGCACGGGAATGATTAGCTTACCTGGACAGAGGCGTACCGACACAAGGCCACAAGAGAAGCCTCGTTACTGTCGCCGAGATGGGAAAAGCTTCGAGCAGTCAACTCGCACATGGTGGAGCTGACCCCCTGGAGGAGCTCAGCAGGGAGAGGAGCAACGATCTCCCCTAGATTTGTGGAGAACAAAGTCTCAAGCTTGCCCCGACCAATTGGAGGAACGATGGGCCTCTCTTGGGGTGGCCTGAGTTGACGAAGGGCCTCAACTGTCTCGTGCAAGGCTCTGTTGGCTTCTTCCAGCCTTGCTTCAAAGTGTTGAAGCATATTCTCGTACTACTCCAGAAAGGCCCCCTCATACTTCTTGGGGTACACCAGGAGACGGATTTGGGGTGGCACTACCTCCTGCTTCGAGTCTTGAACCGACCCTTGGTCTGGTTATGGGGCCTCCTCCTGCCTTGGCTCTTGAACCGCCTCGACTGACCTGGGTGAGGAAAGGATCTCTACTACCGGGGGTAGGTCAACTGCAAGGACCTTCGCAATGGGAGTGGAGACCCTCTGCCTCTTAGTCGGAGGAGAGGGTTCGAGTTTCTCCCGAGGACACGTCGGCCCCTTTCCTACCGAAGAGTTGGGAGGCGCTCCTAACCTTAGCGCAAACCCGGCAATGTCCACCAATACCATGTGAGCTGCAGTAACAGACTAAATAGTTAGCGTACATTCTACACAAAAGGATAATGCAATAAAATAAGCTACTCAGAGGCCCACCGTGAGCTGAGCCTTGGTGCAAACAGAGAGGGTGTATTATCCTATTCTCGACCTCACAACTAATGTTTGTACCATATTGGCAAAACTAGCTCAAGTTGAAAGACGTCACTCGGTCTAGGGGTACGAAACCCCAAGAGGTTGACTGCCTCCTCGGACAGTGGAGATACACGTCTATTAAATCTAGATAATCCCAAAATTCTTCCCTAGTCCAGCGCTGATGTGAAATTTGACCACAATGGAGGATGGCTGGAGAAGCCCAAACGTGCTCAAGACTTATCCTATCACCTACTCGGGAAGCATAAGTCAGAGCGAAAGGTGAATTTACTTGAGTCAAGATGGGAAGCTTCCATCTCTGCCTAAAGCTCTCGATCCTCTTGTGCCTCTCGGGCCTCCTCCGTAGCGCACACGTTTGCTAGCCTCTCCTCCACCAGCTGTTTCTGTAACGCCTTCTTGGCCAGCCTGCCTATGTAACTGATGTGACGGGATGCTAACTCCCGAGACTTTTTGGACTAGTGGTACTTGGTCAGCTCCAGGTTGCTGATTCATTGTTCTACACTGAGAAGCCCCGACCTAATGAGGTTTGCTTCTGTTACCAGGACGCTAAGGTCCAAATCTCGGTCGGGGAGAGTCTTCATTGCCTAGAGATGAACCTCGAAGAGCTGGACATAGTGGGTTTGGTGAAAAGGACCTATTCAAAAGGAATGAACTGAGTATTGAGTACAGAAAATTCATAATAAGGTAAAGGATAACGCGTTGGGGAAAATACTCACCAACTCGAGCAAAGTCGAGAATCAGGGTCGGGTTGGGAAACCTTCCGTGAAGAAGAAGGCATCCTTGTAATCCTGAGAGTGATTCTCGTTATGGTGAGGAGCCTTATAGTCGAGCAACGAGGCCATCTTGCTTGGAGCTCTTCTTCCGAGGAGTGGTGCGGAAGCTGTAGAAGTAAATGATCTCCGTCGAAGAAGACTCAGGCCATTTTTGCTTCCAATACAGAATGTACATCCCCGCAAGTACTCTGTAGCCGTTGGAGAAACCTAGAAAGGGGATATCCCCATGAACTTCAGGAAGTTCATGAAGTATTGTTTGAGGGGTAGGGTAGCCCCTGCCATCAGATAAGCCTGGTTTCGGGCGCCCAGGTCATTGACGCTACGATGCGCCCTCTCGGACTCCCGATAGAGATGGATGAGGCACTTGTCTCTGACCGAGTAATATCTCATGATCACCTCGATGGCGTCAGGGTGTCGAAGCAGAGTGTGGTAATCCTCTACTTCGAACGTGTCACCCTCGTACTTTTGGGTAGGGTGTGGAAGAGGGGCCCTATTATCCTCCTCCATAGTTAGGCCCTTGTCTTCGAGCATTTTGGGCCTCACCGCCACTTGGAGGTCAGGACGAACAACTAGCTCCCCAGCTGGCTCGTGGATTCCCGTCCTTTCATTGCCCTCGGAGGCATCTTGTGCTCGGGCCATATCGGAGATCTCCTGGTTGAAAAGATAAAACTCGTGTTTGTGTAATTGTTGAAGTTCCTCGGACATCTAAGAAAAAAAAACCAAGCAGTTAGTATTCTGACCGAAGGAAAGATGGCCAAAACACGAATGACTCTAGAGATACTGCTTAGGAATAAGAGAAAGATTTTGGAAATGCGGGGTATCCCCGGCACCTAAGGACAAGCCGGAGAGGATGAACCTATCGGAATCTGGGAATTTCCCAGATTCTTGTCACAGACTCAGAAACGCAAAGTTGACATAAAGACATTTGAGGTTCATTTTGAACGTCCTTAACATCAAATTGTGCCCGAAATGACTAGTGAAAACTAGAAACATATTGTAAAATCCCATACCATTGTTATTCCTAAACATATATCGAAAAAACCTCAAGCACACACAAAAAAAAAAGGTGGGTTGAAGGAACTTACCCGAGATGAAATGGAGGTAGGTGCTAAGGTGAGTCCTAACCTTGAAATATCACTTGCCATCTACCAAGAAATATGACGATTCAAGCCAATCTTCCAGAGCTCCTGGAAAAAAGGGATCGAAGGTGAGGGGCAGGCGAGAGAGAAGAGAGTATCCTTAGAGGGTTTTTGAACTTATTATGGTTATCGTGTGAGGCTGAAGATGGCTTTCCTAAGCTTTTATACCCTGTAAAACTTATGAGGGAAGCAAAATCCCCACAACCATCGAATGGCTTGCCTTGGTGAGATTATGAGAGTGATCCAACAGTTAGAGTTCAAAAGGCACGGATCGCAATCATTGTTTTTTCTTTGAGAAAAGATGCCTTGGATGGATGTGTGGGTTTTTCTTTTCAGAGTGGAGTCAAAGGAAAGCCCAAATGTTTTATTGTTCCCTCCATTTTTTCAAATCTCCTTTAAGTTAAGTCTCTACTGCGTGAGGGCGAGTAAAGACTTGGGGGGCAAATGTTGTCTATATTTTCACCTCCAACACATGTGACCCCCCAGTGACTGGCTCGAACATTCATAGGCATCAACGTGGCAGGTTACTGCCCAAGGCCTCTAGTCGAAGCAAGGGTCCTCCTAGGTGAGACTATGCCTTTGACGGTGGGTTGTGGGTGCCTTAGTAGATTACTACCCAAGGTTCGTCCTAGGAGCGGGAGTTTCTCCAGCTTGGGCAATTAAGGTGAAGGCTCTCATCCCTCAGTCTTCTCTCAAGTCTGAGGTTCTGGTTCTCGGACCTAAGATAAAGTGTGACGTGTCAGTAAATGCGGGTTTTCAGAGCCAGAGGATCGTTTGACAACCTTTATGGGCGATCCATCAACAATTTTGTTGAGTGTACAACTCAACAATTCGCACACCCACTACGCCGTCTAACATGGAGGCACTTACAGCACGCCCTAACAGTACCTGGGGCATGTTCCCGATAAAGTAGGTGTCTTTCTATCGTGGGCCCCGCAAATCTCGCTTGGGTCATGGTCTCTATTCAATGCAGCCCAATGCATTGAATTGGTATTAATCCCCCAATAATGGGAAGAATGTGTATTAATTACGTATGATTAGTATTAATAACCCCAGCCTCTATAAATAGGGTCGGAAGTCTCATTGTAAAGGCCTTAATACTCTCATTTATATTTAGATAGTTTAGATATTTTAGTTTTGACTTTTTAATTATTAACTAATAATCATAAATTTTCAAAAGAATAATTAAAATATGTGAAAAAATTTTAAAAATAAAAAGAGTGCTTTGAAGTAATTTTAGAGTGTTATATCATCTCCTTAATGTTCTCATTTATATAAATACTATATACAAACAACATGCAATGCACATTTTCTTAGTTTTATTTATATAATTTATTAAATATATTTATTAAATTTGTATCATTGTCATATAAATTTCAAATAAATAAATTATTATATATAAAAGAATGACATAAACATATTAAATGATAAATTAAATCAAAACAATGTTTATGTTTTTTTAAATATTTATAATATAATAACTTTTCAAATATAAATGATAATTTTTTTAATAAAAATTAAGATTATGTATTATATATTATTATTATAGTGATGTTTTATAATATTTAAATTTATATTAATATAAGTATTAAATATCTAGTTTTGTATTAAATATTATTATAATAATAATATTTTATAATATTTAAATTCATATTAATATAATTAGTAAAAAATAGGATTATATATTATTATCATAATAATTTTTTATAACATTTAAATTTATATTAATATAATTTTAAAATATCTACTCTTGTATTATATATTATTATAATAATAATATTTTATAACATTTGAATTTAAATTTAAATTTATATTAATATAATTACTATATATTTTTTTATATTAAAAATTATTATAATAATAATAATATTTTATAATATTTAAATTTATATTAATAGAATTGATAAATATCTATTTTTAAGTTAGTTTTAAAGTTATATTCTGTTAAATATTTAGAATATTTCGTTAAAGTTAAATAAACAAACTATTAAAGCCAAGAATTTTCGTTATCTATACACTTATATTATATAGAAGAGATATAGATTACAACATAGATGTGATTAAATTATTTATTTATATAATAATTCTAATTAATAAATATATAATATTAAATAGGTTTCCATTTATTGTTGTTGTTATTATTTGTTATTATAAGTTTTGTTTTTGTAAGTCAGTAGACATTTGATAGTTTCAGATGTTTGTTGCACTCCCAGATCATATATTATATAGTTTGATGTTATGTTTTTATTTTTTGACAAATGACGTTTTTAATTTTATGGATAGTATAATGTGCCATTTATTTTGTTTGTTTTCGGAGGAAAACTTTCATTAGTTGTTGTTTACCGAGTTTTTCGGAAACTATCAGAGTAAGAGCTGAAAAGAAAGATTTAGAGATGAACAATCAGAGTTTTTACGTGGTTGGGGCGTTAATGAGTCTTAGTCCACGAGTCAATAGTATTAGACTTTAGAGAGTTTCTGATAATGGAGTTTTCTACAAGTTTTAGCAGAGTTTTGCTTACAAGAGAAAATTATTGGATCCCTGCTAGGCAGTCAAGCGCATTCGGCTTGGGCCGGATTAATCCAGACCCAATAGGGATGTAATCACAGTTCGCTCGCTAATGGAGCCATAATACAAAGAATGTTACATAATAAAATGTAGTTAATGTAGGCCCATTGGGCTGGCTCAGGCATGGCCAAGCCTTGCAGCTGCCCATTGTACGTTAGCTCGGACTAGTTCACATAGGCTTCTAAAGAGATCTTGGGGACAGGATTTGTCAGAGTAGTGGCAGTACTGTTTCCTAGGAACAGTGTACGTTCCGTGTGTACACCCTTCTGCAGGTTAGTTGAGGAGACCAACTGCCGGATTTCATGGGGACAGGTCAGCATTGGGGCTAGCTAGGCTTGCCCTATTGGGAAGTCTTGTCCGGGTTTGTTTACTAATGTCTCAGTTCACTTACTGGAGTCCTGATTCATTCACCAAGACTCTGGTTCATTTGCCAAGATGGACATTGTGACACAGATTATCTCCCTTGGATTCTTGATAAGGTCTATCTCAAACGACTAGTTAGTCTGCCACCTCAATTGGCATCCCGGAGGATGTAGGTTGGTCGGGACCAAGAAGATGAGTCGGGCCTGCATCTTAGTCCCAATTCCTTTGTTATGCTCACGCCCATTGAACGTTGTTGGCCTCAATGGTGCTTGGGCTATCTGGGGTTTCATCCTTCCCCATTCACCAGGTTCAGGATGGGCTCTGACCTCTTAAGAGGACCCACGGACCCGTTGGATCATGCCACGTGTCACGAGTGGAAAACAGGGATAACATTTCCACCCATGTCTCCATCCGTGTTCGCACAGTGGAGACTTGTCTCGCTCTCCCGGATCAGTCTCAAATATTCAGGTTCGTTTACCAAGAGTCGGGTTCATTTACTTGAGGCCCATTTGGGCTATCCCCATCCTTCCAAATTCTTAACATTTCAACACGTGTCTTCAGGTTGACGGTGCGTCTACGCCACTCATGCCCTAAATATCTAGAAAGAATCTTTTGATTGCCTATGTGAGCGATGGGTGTCAGCGCAATTCTCGAGATGTCCCGTCTGTACGAAAAAGGTTTACAGGGAACTCGAATGGATTGTTTAATACTTCTACACCATCCGTAACTGTTGGATGGGGATAGTCTTGAGAATTTTAAAATGGACTGTTGGATGAGGTAGATGCGAATTATGGATTGACGAATCCACAATTTAGTGTTTGATTAGGCCAATTAATGCCCCTGCATCATCCGGGACCGTCGGATGAGGATAATCTTGGGATCCCCACTTTGGACCATTGGATCAAATAGTGGGCGCCAGGCTCATTTCCAAACTTTACTCAATGATAAGTGAATTTTAGATTCACTTATTAGTGTCATTTTATATCTAATTTGTAGGTGTCTAGGTTGTTTTGTTTGGTTTTATGCTTGTGTTGTGTATGTATAGGGTCCAAGGAGAAGTGGTGCGAAGTTTGTACAAAATGGGAGTGAAACGGAGAAAAAATGAAAAAATTGCGAAATAGGGCTACAGCCCCTTGTTCTAGCACTGCAGCCCTGTCCTGAAGAATCAGCGTTCCAGAATTCATCCAGGCGCTGCAGCGCCGTCATCAAGGGATGCAACGCAATTTCTGACTTGAATTAGGGCTGCAGTGCTATCATCAAGTGATGTAGCGCCTGACTGTTACAGAGAGCATGTATTTAGCCTTCCAGTAGCGCAACAGCGCCCGTTCGAGGGGCAACAGCGCCTGGATCCGTATGAAAAATTTAAGTGATGAATTTTGAAGGGCAAAAGTGGTCTTTTTGAGGGGTTAGAAAAGGAAAAGCATAATTAGGATTCTAATGACGTTTTGGAGGAGATTAGACCTGGAATTACATGCTTGGAAAGGAAAAAGGAGGCTAGAATTCATCAACATCACCATCATTACATCTAGTTTCTTTCTTCCTCCTTTTATTTTAGTTTTTAATTATGAACAACTACATTGCTATTGTGTTTAAGTTTGTAATGGAGAACTAAACTCCTTTTGTGCTAGAGTATTAGATGGATCTATTTTGATTATTGAATTAAGGTTTCTATTATTATCTTTATGAAGTTTTTCTGGTTTGTTCATATCTTCTTGATTTAATTTTCTCATATTAATGTTTGGCCATCATTATTGTGAATTGAGATCTAGGGTTTATGCTTGAGAGAGATAAACTTAGATTGGACATAGGAAAATTTGACATGGAGTGATTGTGAGATTGAGAGATTCCTTGAGCTCTATGAATTTGACTTAAAAGTATTTTTGCTTAATGACTTCTTGATTAATTAATAGCGAATAGAGATATCATATTGATTAATTGAGATTAATTGCATTTATGCTTGAGAAAGATAGATGCATTATATTATAATTCTGGAAATTACAAATGAAGAGAACTAATTAGGATAATAAAGAAACCATGGTTCATAATTAATATAGGGAAATCATTACTCTAGTACATTTATCATTTATCTAATCAATTTCCAAGATCATTAGCTTCTATTATTTTGCTATTTCATTTTCTTTATTTTATTGTTTGAGTTATTTGTTGAATTTTCTAATTAAAATTATAGACTTAAAAAGTTATAGTAATTGGTGAATTAAATATTTAATCCCTGTGGGTTCGACATCCTTTAAATTAAAACTATATTGCAATACACTGTACACTTGAGGTAGAAAAATCTGTATCACTCATCCCATGCATTCAAACTAGAGAGCAAAGAGAGCTTCGTATGTCTACCATTACTGACGAGATTCTCTGGTGATTGATACATCTTCAAGTCCACCTATTTCTGACGAGAACCCAACAGACAACTATGTCCCGGTTCAACCAACAGACGAACTGCTGCATCATCTTCTCAGATTTAAGACTGAGATTCTGCCAACTTTGTTGCCTAAAACTTTACGAATCTCAAATCCAGTACCTCACAGTAAGTTTTCTGGTCATTTTCTCATATTTTTGTTCCTTTTTAGTTGTTTTCATTGTCACGTTGTTCCTGCGACCATAAAACTATTAGGGTCGTGACCACCGTGTAGGGTGGTTCTAAGTAAGATTGTGGTAGGCATGAACCATAGATTTTCTAGGTGATAACTCATATTAGTCTGGTTGTCCCGAATCAATTTGAATGCCTCATGACTGTTTTGGGTGAGTTAGAAAAATCTTTGACCTTTAGTTTCCGACTCAAGATCTTAAAATCTCTATTGATCACGGATCAGGGTCCAGAAGGGACCTCTCCAAGCAGTGTTAGGAGAACCCCCGTACCTTAACCAGTTTTCTTCAGTTTTGGTGCTAACTGGTTGGTTCTCATTTTCTTTTGTCGCTTCTAGGTCCCTGATCATGAGTCGTGGCGTAACTTTATACGCGGAAGACATTGTCCAGTGGGCTCTGTAGTCCTTGAGGGGTCCAAACTTCCCACTAGCAACACGTGGGAAAGGGTCGGGGAGAAGAATGACTTTCAAAATTACCGAATGTTACAATAGCTGGAGAAAGCCCTTGGAGTGGAGGTGACTCCAGGAATTTTCTACAACCGATTAGCCTAGAAAGAGGAGAAGGCCCATACTGACATGGGCATGTTCGGGGCCTCGAGCATAGGCCATATCAGCGCGGGAGCTACTCTCCTGCTCCACAACTACTTCGCGTGATTCCTCAAGTTTGTGGGGATCGCATCCTTCCAGCTTCTCCCCCAAGCATACAAACTGCTCGCGAGATCGAAGGAGATCTCAGCGCCCACTCCTGCAAAAGTGTTGTATGTTTACAAACTAGAGCTGCAATTGAACTCAAAAGACAAGACACGAAACTGGTTTTACAGACTGAAAGCCTGCAGCATCAGTCCGGCGCCATTCAGCACATGGAAACATCCTCCAGATGTCAGGCACTATTGGTTCATGACATCCGGGTTCCTCCTAGAGAAGAACTCCACTTTGGTGCTAGACTTCCAGAGTGTGGGTAAGTTGTCTTTCTCCACTTTCTATCCAGCCTTTAGCTTTATTTATTGGACACTCACAATCCTGGAAATCAGGTCCATATTCTCAGACTCAGCTCAGCGAATCGATCTTGGAACGAAAAAAATTCTATGCCACTCTGAGTGCCGAGGAGTTGGACGTGAAGGGCTTCATAACTACGAAGAATCTTTGGCTGATCAAGTTCATTGTTGCGAACCAGTCGATAGATGCCCCCAGCTTCCGGGGGCTACAATGCGATAGGGATCCCGCCCTGCGGGAGGTTCTGATCCTCAGCCACTTCGAAGCAGTGGAGGCCGCGGCCAAGGCAGACGCGGAAAAATCAAAGAAGGAGCAAGCCCGTCAGGCAGAGAGGGTCGAGTCCGAAGAACTGGACGCCCTTCTCGAGGGGAGGCAGCCTAACACCGGGGCTCCCAGAGCTAGCATTTTGGGGCAAGGTAAATTGCCTCTGATATTAACTTATGCCCCTCATTTTGGGGGCTTAGTTAGGAATAGGCAACAGTACCCGAATTATTTTACCCGAACTGTTAGCAGCGTGGGGCTTCCTTGCCCAATTGTCATAAACAAGCTGACCCTCATGCACTCATCCTGGTTCTTACAATACGGTAGCTTTTTGGACCTAGATGACATGGGGGACCGAATTCACTCTTTCGCCCTAGGGGATTCGTGCCCGTTCCTTAGATAAGGGTTTGTCCCAAAGGACTTTAGACTTAAATGTTTCTTTTATTTTTTACTTTTATCCCCATTCATGTATTCTACTGATCAGTTTTCTTTTTCTATCTACCTCGGGTGATCCGGAGATGTCCAATCCTATGGCCAAGATGAAGGAGATGATCGAGGCCGGGGAGGCCACAGCCAAGGCTTCGGCGAAGATGGCCAACAAAGGACCGACCAAAAAGAAAATTTTGGAACTGATCCTTGGGGATTTAAAGCCAGTCCAGGAAGCTTTTGAGAGGGGTCCAGCTTCAAGTTCCATCTCAGTGGCGCATGCCAAAACGGTCCCGCCCCGGCCTTCTACTCTCTAAGCTATTAATTTGGAGTATGAGCCTTCCAAAGGAGGAGGGGTGGCCAAGAGGAAAGTGAACTCGGTTGTCGCGGGATCTTCGAAGCGGGCCAAAAGGAACAAGACCGAGGATCCAGCCCTAGTTGAGGAGCATTCCTCCAAGGAAAGCCTCGTTGTTACGCAAGAGGTCCCAGAGGCTGTAGGGCTTCCCGTCAACCCAGCCCTTCCTGAACAAGGGGACCTAGTCCTCTTAGAGGAGAAGATGAAAATGGTGTCCCGGGCTTGGGACGACAGTCGGGACAAATGGGATGAGATGTACTAGGCCATGAACATCCGGTGGAAGGGGGAGTTTGCCGAACGTCTGGAGGACTTCAATGCTCCCCAACAAATCGTGGACTGACTTGTAGCCGAGATCGAGTTTCAGCCTAAGTTGGGATAGGACACAGCTCCACTTGCTGCAGATTTTCTAGCCCAAGTGGGGGCTACCATGTCCAATCTTCAGCTCAAGCGATATGCCACCTTGGCCAGCCAAGATGCCATTTTCATCTCCCAGGAAATTCGTCATTAGGCCACCGTGGTAAGCCATATGCATGTCTATTCTATTATTTTACCATCATGATTCATTGTAAATTTTCTAACATTTATTTGTTCCAGTGTTTAGTGGTGAAAAATGCACATCGGTTTATTTTAAGTGTCAAAATAAATTAAGTTTTAATTAATATTTTCATGGAATTAATATGATTTATTTATAAATGAAAATATTTGATTATGATTTAATTTATTGTTATTTTGTAGGAATTAAAGTTGTATTTTGGCACTTTGAAATGAAAAGAGAAAGAAAGAATTAAATGTGAAACAAATGAAAGAAAATTGGCAAAACTGAAAAGAAAAGCCCAAGAATTCGGCGCAAAAGCCAAGGCCCAGCCTCCTCCTCCCTCTCTCCCATCGCCAAGTGGCACGCCCGCATTGCGCCACGCGTCTGCAAGCCAACTACCCAGCAGCCTGCAGACCAGCGTCCCGACCCGCGTGACTTGCCCGCGTACCCACCTGCTGACCTGGTTCTAGTCTCCTTTTCCCTCAACCCAGCCCACGTTGCTTGGTCAAACAAGGCATTTTTTCCACCATTTTTAGTGCCAACGTGGCATGTTTCTATTGGCCACGGGTGGGTCAATGGACCAGCTGCCACCAGCCACCTTTGGCCCAATTTTTTGTGCACTTTGGGCCTTGTACATTGCCATTTTGAGTTTTAAAGCTCATCTTTTTTCGGTGCTTTAGAAAAAGGGCATATTGACCATACACCAAAATAACTAGGTTAATATTTATAATAAAATTTGATTTTTCAAAATCATATTTTATTATTAATATTTCAGATTTATTTTGTAAACCCCATTTTGTTGTTTAATTTCTTTAGTCATTTTCTCCTTCTATAAATAGGGACTCTCATTTCACATTTTCTATGTAATTTTTAGGTAGAAAAACTCTACCAAATTTTAGTCCCATTTCTCATATTTTCTCTCTAGTATTTTCATGAGAATGTTTAGCATAATAGGCTAACCTTCTTAGGAAGGTTCGGATGATCCTATATGCACTATGACTTTGTTTGGTATTTTTGATTCACCATGTGCTTAAAGTTTATATATTTGAGTGATTTATTTTCTTTCATCTCTACTTCTTCGTCTTCTTATCTATATTTATGTTTACTAATAATAGTATATAGATTTTGTCAAACACTTTCTATGTATTATCAAATTAGTGAAAATAATATAGATAATATCTTTATCATTTTCTCCATCTCATTCATATATATTTACTTTTGCTAAAATCTATATAGAATTAGTCATGCTCTTTCTATGTATTTTATAAATAGTAAAAGTAATATTTGTGTTAGGTTTTATGTCCAATCTTTTATTGCATTATTGCCAATGGTATAATATCATTTTTAGATTTCTCATAAGATTGATCTCATCTTTCCATGGTAAAGAATTATAATCACTTGAATACATTTTTTAAAAATATATTTGTGCTTCAATGTTAAATCTTCCAAATGGATAGTTGGGATGTGAACTTCTCATTTGTGTAATTTTTATGAATCAAATATCCAAATAAATAAGTATGCATATTGGTGACTCTTGATCCTTCCTACTTGTTACCTATTGTTACATCACACTTCAGTCTATCTCTATTTCTAATCTTTAAATCTCAAAAAAAAAAACAAAAATATCACTTGTTCTATTTTTCTCATATTATTTATCTCTAAACTTTATTTATTGATTAACTTTATTTCTTTGCCTCCTTGTGGAATCGACCACCCGATCTATACTACAACCACCACTTAGTGGATGCACGTTTTGGGCATTAAACATCCAAGATGCCTTGTTGGCCCATAGGAACGCAGATCTGGTGGCTGAGATGGCGGTGAAGCTGGAATAGGCCCAGATGGAGCTGGAAGGGTTCGTTAATCAGCAAGAAGCTGCCAGGGAGGCCCTTGCCAAAGAGGTTTCTCGAATTGAGACTGAGTGTGAAGAGGCCGCCTGGGTTCAAGCTCAGCACGAGGAAGCTTTGTCCAAGAAGGATGATGAACATAAGAAGTTGGGGGACAACCAGGAGGCAGAGCTATGTCGTGTTCATGGCTCGGAGGCTTCGATCAAAGCCCTTCTGAAGGCGGCTGAGGTCCAACTTCGCCAGAAGTGGGAGAAGGTGGCAAATCTTGAGTCTCGGAACTAAGTTTTGGAGGGCATGGTCCAGCTGGAGATGAAGCAAAGCGAGGAGGCTTGCTAGGAGAAGGAGCAGGCTGACGAGATGTTGGCAATCACTTTTTATGAGGCCATTTACATGGCCTGGCTCCAGGACAAGAACGTGAATCTCCTCGTCTATCCGGATCCGACTGCAAAAAAAGTTGAATTCGAAACCAAAGAGAAAGCTGATGCGGCGCTTCTAACTGGGGACCAACAGGGTGAGAATGCTCCAGATGTCTCAAATCAGGACGAAGCCTAGGCCTTGGCCTTTGTATTTTAATTAGGGCTTCCTTTCTATTTTTGTAGTTGTATTACTTTCATGGATGCGGATGCGTCCAAGACAATTTTTATTATCTGTATTGTTATATATTGATTTTTCTCTACATAATGGTTCCCATTTTATATTCGTTTATTTTTACTTCTAAATTCACTAAGTTTTTTATCACTCTGCATGAATCCAAGTTCAATATTGGGTCATGGTTCCAAAGGCCAGGACCACTTGGGGAATATTGTAGAAAGGTATTTAACCTGTCTTGAGAGCTACGCTCGGGTCTTTAACGGCCTGGACCATTTTGGACTTAACCAATATAACTTAATTGATTCATCCCGACTCTATGGTTTGGGTTCTAATAGAGTTGACCGTTAGAGATTTTCTTTTTAGATATGACTTAATTAATTAACTCGTTCCGAACCTGAGGTTCAGGTTCCAACGGCCTGGACCGTTAAGGAGTTAATAATTGTCATCTGATTTATTTGTCCTGACTCAGGTGTTCAGGTTTCAATGGTCTGGACCATCAGAGATTAGTTGATTAGCTTATTTCGAACCTGAGGTTCAGGTTCCAACGACCTGGGTTGTTTATAAGACTAACTTTAACCAATCTAAACCTAAGATTCATGTTTCAATGGTTCTGGGCCATTGTAAGGAACAAGTGAATAGGGATTTGTTTATTTGGGACCACGTTAGGTATGGACCATTTTTTAGGGGTTAGGTTTTGAACACACAGAGCATATAGGTTCGGGTTAAGATTGGGCTTTAAGCCTTGCACCCTGTTTTGGTTGAACCCCCGGATCACACAGATCCGGATTAGGACTGGGCTTTACCCTTGCATCCTTTTTTATTGGGAGTTGGGTTTCGAACTTCCCGGACAATGTTGTGCGGGATAGGACTGGGCTTTCAGCCTTGCACCTTATTTTGGTTGAACCCCCCAGATCACACAAATCCGGGTTAGGTGATGGACCCAAAACGGGTATGTTTTAAATATTTATACTCGCAAGCGCACAAATCGTATATGAAATATAGTGTTCGTTAAAGCACGAGATCAAACCCAAAGGAGTTGTATAAAATCGAAAAGAAAACTATTTTAAATCAAAATTAATAAATTTTAACCTAGCCCCAAAGATTGATGAAATTTTTGTATAATGAAAATAAAATAAAAGATAATAATAAAGATATTAAAGACAAATATATATACTTAAATTTATAATTGTAAACAATATGGTAGAAGAAATATTATTAAGATAATAGAATCCACAAAATATAAGTTCAATAATATTTAAAAGTACATTGATTCCCAAGTTTTAGTAATAGTAGAAATTAATCAAACCATCACTTATTCAAATTAGATATTCTATTTAAGCACAAGTTTTTATAAAAATATAGGATCTATCTTCACTTTTAAAAATTATAATTTCAAAGCATTTAGTGTAAATCGATCTAATGAAATAACAAATAAATCAATGAACATTATTTATAAGGCAAAACATAATATTTTTGTTCTAAGCATTGGATGTGTACAATTTAATGACAAATCTTACACAAAGAATATTATGTTTTTTCACTAATGAAGAACAAAGTGTAAATATGTTCTAACAATAAAAAATACAAGATATTTAAGATGAAAGAAAATATTTGAAGAAGAAAATCCATAAACTAAATTGCACAAAATGGGAAATCAACATACAAAATAAATACTATCTAGTTACATATTGATTCATCATCACCTTAATAATTTTAAAAAGATTAGAAACTCATAACTAGAATAGAAATTACAAACCAAAAAATTACAAACATAAATAGGAAAATTTGGAGGAGAAACCCCCAAATTTTTCCTCTAAAAACTCATAGAAAAAATGACAAAAAAAGAAGAAGAGAAAGATGAAGAGAATTGAGAGGTCTTGAAAGTGTAGAACTTGTGTAGTGTAACCTCCCCCAACATTATGCACTCTTTAATGGTCTTGAAAATTCCCCATTTATAGCCAAAATTAGATTATTAAAATAATCAATTTAAATTAATTAAATTTATTAAATTAATAGTAATATGGTAAATATGGGTAAATTATAGGGTGTAATGATGATATTATAGGGTAAAATGTGTAGAAAAGTTTGGGTAAAAAATGGCATTTTTGGGCATTGTGGGACAAGGGAACATTGGTGCCTTTGTTAGGCTCAAGGGAGAAAAAATGGCAGCTTTGTAGGCGTTTTGGGTCAGGCGGCTGCTGAGCAGGGAGGAGTTGGGCCAGGCGCGATGGTGGCAGCTAGAGGTGTGATTGGGCCTGGCAACTTGGGCCTCGGCTGGGCAGGAAACGCCTGGCGGATTGAAGGAAATGGCTAGGGTCTTCGGCTGGCTGCTGTGATGGCTGAAGGAGTCTGCCTTGCATGGACCTAGGCAGCTGGACAAGTGGAAGGCCCATGGTGGCTTTGGGCTTGTGGCTGGTGGAAGAAGCTTGGGCCTTTGTTTTCATATTTGCCACATTTGTTTCTTTATTTTTATTGGTTTTCAAGAGCCAAAAAAATATGCAACATAGTTCCTACAAAATAAATATAAATTAAGTCATGATAAAATATTTTCAATTATAAAATAAATCATATAAATTCTTTGGAAAATATTAATTACCACTCAATTTAATTTAACATTTAGTTTCAATAAAACACATTTTTTTACCTCAAACTAAACAACAATAATTCAAATCTACAACATATTACAACAAAATAACTTTAAAAATACCCAAAATTCTATAAAATCAAAATAAACCCAATAAATTCAAAATTACTTTAAAACTTAATAAATCAATCAAAAACTCAAGAATTAAGCAACAATTAGCACATAAAAAGTGGTAGAATAACTCTATTTTGTAGAGTTATCATTAGGACTGGGCTTTGACTTTAGAGTTTTGCCCTGCGATCTTTCCCTGATACATCTTCAGTTGCACCTGTGATTCCTCTCGGATCTCTTTGATGAGGTCTAGGGATTCTTGGAGTAAGGCATGGTTCCGGACAAAATCGTATGTGTCTCATCTGTGAGACGGGACCGCCGTTTCTACTGGGATGACCACTTCGCATCTTTACATCATTGAATAGGGAGTATGTCCGATTCATGTTCTTTTCTGTGGTCCAGTAGGCCCATAGGACACGAGGCAACTCTTCCAACCACTTGTTGTTGCAAGATTGTAGCTTTTTCATTAGTGTCCCCTTCAAAATTTTGTTCACGACCTCTGTTTTCCTGTTTGCTTGAGGCCTTGTGACTGCGGAGAAACTTTTGATGATGTGGTGTCTTTCACAAAAATCGGTGAAGTGGACGCTATGAAATTGCTTCCCGTTTTCGAACACGATTCTGTGAGGGAGGTCGTATCGGCACACAATGTTGTTGATGACAAAGTCCAGGGCCTTTTTGGAGGTGATGGTGCTTATTGGTTCTGCTTCAACCCACTTGCTATAATAGTCGACGAATACAATGACGTATTTCACTCCACCCTTCCAGATCGGGAGCAATCCTACTAAATTGATTCCCCACACTAGAAAAGGTCAGGGACTGGTCATCAGGGTTATTTCCGTTGGAGGGGCTCACGGGATCTTCGCATACCTTTGGCACTGCTCACATTTGCGGACGTAATCAACACAATCCTTCTTCATCGTTGGCAAGAAATATCCTTTCCTTAGGATTTTCTTGGACAAGCTGAGTCCGGCTATGTGATCCCTGCAAAAACCTTCGTGCATGATTGCACTCATTTCTGTCCTGGATACGCATCGAAGATAGGGCATGGACAACCCCCTGTAATAGAGTTTGCCATCCATCATGACGTATCTGGGAGCCTGATACTGAAGTTTCTTGGTTGTAGCCCTATCCGTGGGCAATTCCCCAGTGGTTAGGTGCTGGATGAGAGGGCACATCCAGGACGTAGAGTAATCGATGGTGTTGATGATTGTGGGGGCTTGAATACTAGGCGCGGGTAGAAGGTCGATTGGGACCACCCCAGAGAGTTCTGCTTCAACATCCGTGGCCAATTTTGCCAATGTTTTTGCAACATTATGTTCCCTAAGGATGTGGCAGATGAAGTATTTATTGAAAGATTGGAGTAACTCCTGGGTTCATGTCACGTAGGCGGCCATCTTCTCCCCCTTCGTTTGGTATTCCCCCAAAATCTACCTAACCACTAGTTGGGAGTCACTATGGACTTCTATATTTACTGCTCCTACTTCCCGGGCCAAGCATAGTCCGGCCAGCATAGCCTTGTGCTCAGCCTCGTTGTTTGATACTTCGAACTGGAAGTGTAGGGCGCTTAATGGCACTTGATGACACCAATCTTGTTGAAACCAGTGGAGGGGGAGCATGGGCCAAATGTTCCTTCAAATTTTGGAACACGTCATCAGCGTTGATGGTTTCGACAAGATTGGTGCCTGGGCCAAATATTCCTTCAATTTTTGGAAGGCCTCTTCACACTCGGCTGTCTATTCAAACCTCTGGCTTTCGCGAAGTATACTGAAGAATGGGATGGAAGCGACTCAAAGCTACTATTCTTCCCGTCAAGATTTGAATGTCTTTGTGCTTTCGGGGCGATGGCATCTCGATCAATGCTCTGATCTTGTCCGAGTTTTCTTCTATTCCTCTCAAACTTACTATGAAGCCTAGAAACTTCCTGAAAGTCACGCCAAAAGTGAACTTTTTGGGGTTCAGCTTCATCCCATACTTCCGAATAATGGCAAATGCTTCTGCCAGGTCATCCGCGTATTCAGCCGAGGTCTTGGACTTGACCAACATGTCGTCTATATAGACCTCCATGTTCTTCCCCAGTTGGTTCCGGAACATCCTATTGATCAGCCTTTGATAGGTGTCCCTAACATTCTTAAGCTCGAAGGGCATGACGATGTAGCAATTACACCCTTGTCCGTCGGGAAGCTGTTGTGTTCCTAGTCTACTACATGCATTGAGATCTAGTTGTAGCCGGAGTAGATTTTCCATTAAGCTCAACAACTCATACCCAGATGTAGCATCCACCATTGTAACGCCTTAGTTACTCCAAGACCGTTACTGTGATCTTTGAATCGTGCTTAACTCGCTAATCGAGTTCTTTGGTTATAAACGTGCATCTAGGTGTCATTATTAGGTTAAGGTGAAAACCAATCAAAAGGAAAGGATATATTTTATTTAAAACATAAAACTGTTCATGGGCCCATCAAAACATTTACAAGTTATTTACAGTCCAAAATGGTCATTACAGTTTAAATTTACAACCCGCCGACCTAAGCGGCAAAAATAGGGTAAACCCCCTAGTTCCTCTGAGAACTCCTTGGCCGTGGTGGTCAAGTGGTTGCATATGTACACATCATCACCTAAGCTCTCCACTCAAGGCTGGGTGAGCTTTTCTTTCCCTTTACCTGCACCACATAGCACCCATGAGCCAAAGCCCAGCAAGAAAACTCAGTACTGCAAGAATATAACATCAATCGATGACCATAATAATCATCCAGGGCTTTTAGCCCTAAATAAAAGAGTCACAGTTGTAAAAGTCACTAAGGTGAGTTTCGTTCCCTTTATAAATAAGTGATCACGTCACTAGCTTATATAGAATAAGTGATTGATAAGCAAGTCACCAATGCAAACCAATCGAGTGACCATAGAGTCACTACTGTGGGTTTCGAATCCTCTAGCCATGTGACAATACGGTCACCTGGGCCTTCTGGCCCCAATCTAAGTAACTAGTCATAGAACTAGGCAAGCGCTTTTAGTTTTCATCGAACTTAGGGTCGATCCAGCATTAATGCTCATATCGAGTCATTCAATGCATATGCCAATTAGATCTAATATTTCATTGGCTCTGCGTTCTTGACGCTTATGCCATTCATGACTCTTTAGTCAGTAACATACGACTAGTGCTCAAAACTATTGTCGAACTTGACTAGTAAGTCACAGCTGGTTTTGACACCATTTCCAATTCTGACTAGTAAGTCAGTGCCACGCACAAGTAAGCAAGATTTGCTAAGCATCTAGTATGCAATCAATGTCCACATTTAAACACTCAACATGCCTCAATAATAACCACGCATGTCATATATATAAGGTGCAGTTTTCTTACCTCTAGTTCGAGCGAGAACTAGTAAAAGAACGATCAACCTCTTAGTTCCTTGGCGGTCGCCTGGTCATAACGAATTATGGGATTCCATAAATAAAATTAATCACAAAAGGTTCCCGGACCAAAACCTAGGCTTCGAGACATCGAATCCTACTAAACCGGGTAGTAGGATCGATCCCAAGGCCTAAGGTTTGAATCCCCAAGCCAAAATCCTACTTTTGGCCAAAATGCCACTAAGGGTCGCGGCCCTCCCTCACCATGCCGCGACCTGCCTCCTCAACTAGAAGTTGTCATACAACTCTTCCCCAGCAAGGGCCACGGCCCTCCTTCTCCATGTCGCGGCCCAACAGCTTCTCCCTTCCTCTTCCTCAAGCTTGGGCCGTGGCGCTCTAGAACAGAGCCGCGTCCCCACCTGGAACTCAGCCAAAATCCCCTGTTTTCCCCTTCGAACTCATTTCAAAACTTCACAAATTCTCTCCCAATACCACCAAGCAACACCATACAACTATTACCACAACTTTTCCACCATACAAGCATCAAAACCTAAGCCTTACTGTTGGATTAGCTTATACATGATCTTTATTTATTTTCATGTATATCTAATATTAAACAAATTAATACGAGATAGCCTAAAACATGTTTCTAAAATTGAATTCAAAGAGAAACAAAGAATAGAATACTTACAGTATACACAGTGGAATTAAAGAGTCATTCCTTCAGTTTCTCTAACTCTTGTATCCTCTCTGTCGCAGAGTATTATCAAGAAACTGAACCGATCTTCTATTTTCTTCACAATCTTCCAATGTATCCTTAGAACCACCTAGACTAGTGTGGGCATTTTTTCAACACATGAGAAAGATATAGAGAGAAGAAAAGAAAATAACAAAGAGGCTTAGAAAAGGACTTGTGTTTAGAGAGGATCTAAAACTATCAGAAAATCTAACTTGTGACTTATGTTTTGACTTCTCTTTAAGCACTCATTTTATAGACTCAATTAGGCCATTTAATTTAATTAAAAAAAACAATAAAATAACAGCCATTTTGAAGCCCTAGGTCGAAATTATCATGGACTATAGGCCCATGAAATTTCTCATTTGATTATAAGCTCATTGGACTTACAATCAAAGACATGTATTATTTTCTATTGAGTTAATTAATTAAATAATTATTTAAATCCTTTATCAAATTAATTATTTATAATTTGAACCTTGATTTAAACTTATTTATTAATTTAGATACCAATTTATCTTAATTAATAAATCAGCCATAATTTCTCTTTTCTTCTCAAAATTACACAACTTTGTGAAACTATCCAAAATTGACCTGGTCAACTTTGGTAATTCTAATTGATAATTAAATCAATTAATTGAGACTATCTAGATGATTTTATCAAAGGTACAATGGGGACCATGGGCCTATGAAATCAAGCTCCAATAAGTTATCATAAATCTAACAAATAACTTTACTAACTTATTAATTCCTCGTGACTCCACTATAGACTCGGAATTGCACTCTTGAATTCATAGAATGCTCTATAACAAATATAGATACGCTATTAATTATCAATTGTTACAAACATAATTATCACCCAATCCTCTATAGATGGTCTACAATGAGATAGGACTAAAATATCGTTTTACCCCTCATTGTATTTTATCCTTAAAACACTTAGTTCCTTGTAAATGATATTTCAGTAAACTAATTTAATTACTGAAATGAGATCTCTATCATTTAACACCTTGAACCAAACTAAAAGGAAACCATCGTTTCACTTCTTCATCAGAAGCTATAGATGTCCATATATATGATTAACACTCCCACTTAATTATACTACCGAGTTCCCAAGATGTAAGTATGGGCTAGTTTGTAGGGTAAGCTGGTAACGAACAAGTCAAAGAACTCAAATAATACAATCAGTTAGAATACTAACCACTCAGAATTGAGATTGAATTGACCTATGATCAACTATATGATATGACTAGAATAGATAATAACGGTATGTTTACTTATCTTATCAACTGTCAATATCGGTCCAGTCCGATGTAAAAAATACATCCGATCTTATCTACTTTGCTAATGTTCTGGAAAGAACATAACACTGTAATGTGTAAGTAGATCATATCGTAGATTGGCAAGTCAGTGTAAATCATGTGCACTGACTAATCTTAGGACTAACTTATTTTGAACATATAATCATATTTATATTCCACTGTGATTACGTCACTATAAATAAGATTAGCTATATGCTTGTGATTTAATAGAAGTTTATATTAAACAAATAATCATAAAAATAAAACATGTGAGCAAAGTGATTAACCAAGTCAAAAAAATGATTTCTATTCTTTTATTGATAATAAAATGAGATTACAAATAATTTGGGTTTTAATTAGGGCATAAAACCCCAACACTTACACCAATCAAAACTTCACCAAATTCCCCATTCAATTATCAAAACTCCAAACCTTAAAACCAGCACAAAAACAGGGCAAGGCACTATAAAATGGAACTAGAACCTTACCTTAAGCTTGATTCGAATCCTCTTCAATGGCTGAACACTAGTCTAATACCTCAAGCTTCAAACCCCAAGCTTGAATCCCCAAACTTACTTCAAGATTCAAAGGAGAAAGGAAGAAAAGAGATGAACGGGAGGAAAGAAACCAAATGCTCTATTTTAGGTTCTTTTTCTACAGCCTTTACCTTATATAGCCTAGGTCAAATGACCATAATACCCTCCAAGCTTAATTCCTCTCTTAACAATCCCCAAGGGCAAAACCGTAATTTTCCACCTATCTCGTTAATCATAATTAACATTCTCCAATTCCTGCAATTCTCAAATACCAATAAAATTATCCCCCATTACCCTTTTATTCCCAATAATGCTCTAATCATCAAACCACCCCCGAGATTCACCCCGAGCCCCGAGCTTAAACCTGTTATGACTAAACTGATAGTTTGAATTCAAAGATCGTCTCATGCCGAATAGCTTGAACAAATCCACATTTAAATGTGGTCTCAACAAAAGTTCACCAACATGCATAAAAATATACAATTATGCCATCAACAGGCCAAATACCCCTGAAATGAAATGTGGACCCACATGCATGCATTTAACATCACATTATAATATAATTCACATTAACATGGACATAATAGTTTAATGGAATAATAAAGCAACTATGGCCCTCCCGGCCTACTAATCCAACCCTTAAACCTCATTAGGGTTCGGGGCATTACAACCTTCTAGTCAATCCGGAGAAGAGGGAAGGCCTTGTTAAGATCGGTGAAGTCGATGCAAGTCCTCCATGTTCCGTTTGGCGTCGGTACAAACACTAAATTAGCCAGCCAAACTGGATACATGGCCTCCTGAATGAAGTTGATTGAGGACAACTTTTCGACTTTTAACTTGAGGGCCTCTGCCCTCTCCGCTCCTAGGGGTCTCCGCTTCTGTTGGAAGGGAGTTACATTTTTCGTCAATGTTCAGGGCGTGACATATGACGTTACAGTCGATCCCGGTCATATCTGAATGAGACTAGGCTAGGACATCATGTTTCTCTTTCACCCGGACAGTTATGGCAATCCTTACCTCCGAATTCAGGTTTCTCCCGACTCGAATTACTTTGGTCAGGTCGGTGTCATCGATGCACACCTCTTCCACCTCCTCAAGGTGTTCTAATGCCCTACCCGTTTCTATCCGCTGATCTAATTCGTCCTCCTCCTGGACCATCCTTTGTGCTGGCTGTGGTGGTGGGATTGGATCAACGTTTTCCTCTTCAAGAGGCTCTTCGCGGACTATGAAGATTGGTCAGGCGGAGACATGATAGCACTTTCGGGCGCTTTTTTGATCTCCTCGCACAGTTCCCACTCCTCCATTATCACATGGGAACTTCATGCAGAGATGACGGATGGAGGTGGTGGCGCCGAAATCAACTAAAGCGGGATGACCAAAAATTACGTTGTACGCAGTGGGGCAGTCCACCAATACGAAAGTGCAATATTTGAACGAGCCCTGGACCTCGTTCCCCAACGTAACGGGTAGTTGAATCTTAACCACCAGGAGCAATGAATCCATTGAAGCCGTAGATCTATGTTGGGCATGAAGCCAGATGTGCCTCTGTCAATCCAATTGTTGTGAAGGCTGGCTTGAATAGTACATTGGCGGAGCTCCCGTCATCAACCAACACTCGGGATACCCTTTTGTTGGCGATTTGGGCATCAATGACCAAGGGGTCATGATGCGGGAAATGAACATTCCAGGCATCCTCTTCCATGAACGTGATGGGCATGTTCATCAACTTCGGGCGCTGTGACGGAGTTTGGACCAAGGCACATACCTCATGGTCATGATCGAGCTCACTAAGGTTTCTTTTCTTACCATTCCGAGATGACCCTCCCAGATGCAGGCCTCCTTATATGGCATTCCAGGCCCAGGTGCTTGCACTATAGGGGCCTCTGAGGGACAGGTCAACATTGGGGCTAGCTATGCTTGCCCTATCTGGAAGTCTGGTCTGAGTTCGTTTACTAATGTCTCGGTTCACTTACCGGAGTCCTAGTTCATTCACCAGGACTCGGGTTCATTTTCCATGATGGACATCGTGACACTGAGTATCTCCCCTGGATTCTTGATAAGGTCTATCTCCATCGACTAGTTAGTCTGCCACCTCAATTGGCATCTCGGAGGATGTAGGTTGGTTGGGACCGGGAAGATGAGTCGAGCCTGCATCTTAGTCATGATTCCTTTGTTATGCTCACACCCATTGAACGTTGTTGGGCTTGATGGTGCTTGGGTTATCTGGGGTTTCATCATTTCCCGTTCACTAGGTTCAGGATGGGCCTGGACCTCTTAAGAGGGCCCGCGGACCCGTTGGGTTATGCCACATGTCACAGGTGGAAAACAAGAATAACAATTGTTATTTTCTTATGTTTCTTTCTTTCTTTTTTTGACATTTTTATATCTAAATATATATGTTTATATTATGTCTTATTGGAGGCATATCTTTACATTGACAGATTGCATGCCAATGTCCTATAGTATTGACTTTATGTCAAACTTTTTGATCGATTATTATTTTCATGTTTATCAGCTAGTTATTCATATTTTTGTTATGAGGTTATTAATACCATTCTAGAAAATACACAGTTTCATATGAATGCTTCATGACAAATAAATTTATTCCCCCCTTTCTCTTTTATGTTTATTTACTATAATTATCTATATATAATTTTTTTTCTCGGCAATTTCAATTTTTAGTATTTTGGTTTTTATTTTTTAAGTCATGTTTAATTTAATTACTTTGTTTTATTAATGTATATTATCTTTTATTTCTTTGCATATACTTTCATATTGGGTTGTTTTTTGTACAAATTAGATAGCGGTAATTTAAATATTGAATACTATGTTTTAGTTGTGGTTCTTGATGACATATTATTATATGTATATTCTTTTTAGTACGCTTTTATATAGAGAGAATTTTGAAATTCGTTATCTCTTATTCAACGTGCAAATGCAGGTCTTGCTTTGCTGATGGACTGGCTAAGTTTACAATTACGATTGATAATGAGTTTACTTACATATTATATCTTGCCTTATATTTTATATTTTCTCTCATGTAATCAACAATTTTTTATCTAAGAGCATTAGTCATTTTGTCAAAAAAAAAAAAATTACAATTCAATATCTCAAAATAATAATGAAATGACTAATGCTCCATTATCCATAAACGAAGAAAAAAGAAGAAAACGAAACGAAAAACTAATAACTGATCCAATTACTTACCCAGTCAATAATATACTTATATATTAATCAATCAGTATAAATTTATTGAAGTACTAAAAAACAAAAGATCCGAATCCATCTCTTTTTTTAAAATATGGCAAGTTAATAATAATAAGAAAAAACCCGTATTCTTCAGAATGAGAGAGTCAATCAACCCAAATCACCGTCTCAGATTTTGTTTTTTTCAAACAATCAATCAATACTTACAGAAATTCATTTCTATTTTTCTACAAACCCAGATTTCTTTTTCCTCAAAACGAAAAATGGGAAAGAGAAAGAAAGATGGAGAGAATGGGAGGAGACGGAAAAGAAGAAGAGGACGACAACGATGGTTTCACGGTGACGGCAAATAGCAGTCGAAGTGGGGAAGATGGTGGCAACGTGGGAAGAAGGCGGCGACGTAGGATTCTGGTTTCGGTTGTAAAGAACCGGTCAAAGGGTTTTTTTTATTCCTGATAATCCCACCTTTTCATTGGGAACATTTATCCAACCAAAACAGTGTTATCTTTGGTCAAACGGAATACTTATCCCATGGAGTATTTTTAGGAAAGAGAATTAAGAGCAATTACAATGGTGGCTACCCATTAGTTGTTTGTCCAAATCATCTCAAAATATAATTTTTATTTTCTTTCTCATCCATATCACTTTTGTCAACTTTTTTCATAAAAATACTTCAATGTTAAGCCACCCCAAAAGTTGTCAACTATGGTCTCACATATTATTATTTAATATATTATTTTGTAATTATAAATATTGTCACACTAAATTTTTTAAATTCATATATTAATATAAATATATATTACATGAAATTTAAAGGAGCTTATAAAATGACATAATCATAATTAATCAATCTAACATAATTAAAAAAATGCTAATTAAAATTATTTCCAAATTTTGACCATATGTGCTCTACCAAGTCTGCCTGAAGATTACGATGAATGTTTCTATCACGAATTTCAGCATTTCTTTGAAACATTGTCGTAAAGTCAGAAATAGGTCTATGCAATACTTCAACCATTAGGGTGTCAGCGGGGTCGTCATCATAATTAAAATCAAACAAACTCTCATATGCATCTCTTTCATCCTCGACAATAAAGGTTATGCAATATGATGCATGCATACATAATATCTTTGAGAACATCTATTTGCCAAAAACGTGTTGGTCCTCATACAATAGCAAAACAAGAATGAAGTACTATGAATGCTCGCTCAACATCTTTGCGTACCGCTTATTGGCATCGGGCAAATAATTTTCTTTTCTCTCCTTGAGGCAGTGGGATAGTTTTAATAAATGTACCCCACTCTGGATAGATACCATATGCTAGATAGTACCCCTTGTTGTATTGTGTGCCATTTATCGTAAACTCAACTCTCAGAGCTTGCCCTTGTAAGATATCAGTGAATAATGAGGATTGATTTAACACGTTGAGATCATTATTGGATCCTGGAACACCAAAAAATGCATGCCATATCCAAAGATCTTGTGACGCAACTGCTTCGAGCATGATTGTTGGTCTGCCGTGATCACCTCGCGTGAATTGGTCTTTCCATGCAACTGGGCAATTTTTCCATTCCCAGTGCATACAATCAATGCTTCCCAACATGCCTGGAAAACCACGCACCTCGCCCATTTGAAGTAAGCGACGAATGTCCCCAGCATTAAGCCGTCTTAAATATTAAGTCCCAAAAATATCATTCAATCCTCGAACGAAATTGAATAGACATTCAATAGCGGTAGTTTCACCAATTCGAACATACTCATCAACATAATCGGCAGGCGCTCCATATGCCAACATTCGCATAGCAGCAGTGCACTTCTGTAATGGCGAAATCCCCCTTCTACCGATTGCATCAAACCTCATATGGAAATACTCCGAACGATTTTCTAAAGCTTGCACTATGCGTAGGAATACATGTCTACGCATTCTAAATCTTCTTCGAAATTCATATTCTGTATACACCGGTTCATCAGAAAAGTAGTCATCGAACAAACGTTGGTGTCCTTCTACATGACCCCTATCAATGTGGGCTCTCTTTCTTCCTTGTCTTGTTGAGCTACCCCCATCCATGAGCGCTTTGAAATATTGATCATCATGATCGTCAGTACACTCTGCAATTATGATATCCTCTAGACTCATATTGTCTTATGGATTCGGAGAATTTGGCAAATTCATTAACGAACTTAGAGTATATGATATTTGGGAATGAAAGATGAATGAGAGAGTAAAATGAAGGATTGAATGGAGAGTTGAGAAAAAAAGAAGATTGAAATTTGGTATTTATAGACATGGTGACATATATATGTAGCCGTTAAAATATAAATGTAGCCGTTAAAATATAGCCGTTTAAATATAGCCGTTAAAATGTAGCCATTAAAATATAGTCGTTAAAATGTAGCCGTTAAAATGTAGTTGTTAAAATGTAGTCGTTAAAATATAGTCGTTAAAATGTAGACGTTAAAATATAGCCGTTAGAATGTAGCCGTTAAAATAAAGGATAATTTATTTAAATAAAATAAAATACATAATAATGCGGTTGATAAAAATACATAGCAATTACAACTTCAAGATATTATTCTTAATATAAGTACACACGTTTTCATGATCTTTCTTTTGTTCAGGAGTCATGTGCGACGTGTCCATGATGAGATAATCCACGTATTTTGTCATCCTATTATCTTCTGTCTCTTTCTCCTTTATCGCCACCAATTTCTCCAATTCAGATGCTTTCCGTTCACTAATCTCTATAAATCTAGTATGTGTGTCTTTTTTTTCCTTCCATTTTCTCTTTGCTGCCTTTTGGCCAGTAAGGCGCACTTCACATACTTCACCATCACTGATGTCTGCATTGGAAGAAGAAGTAAATGCCCCTGATTCTCACACCTTTGTTCTCTTACCACCTTTTGGTTGGTACATTGTATTCCATTTCGGCTCATCCTTTAACAATCTCCAACAGTCCACAAGCAGAAAATTTGAGTTGTTATTTTCATATTTGTACAATTGATGTGCATTCTCAAGAATTCTCTCATCGGACCAACCACTGTGATGTGCATGTTGTACTCGTTTATAACACCCATTGAAACACGCGACCTTTTGATTCATCTTGTTCCAATGATCTTTGCATTGCCTTCCAGTTCTTGCTTGCGAGCCTTTTTGGTTGGTGTTGTAGTATTCTGCCATCCGAGCCCAGAAATGTGTAGAAGTTTGGTCATTCTCCACAATGGCATCCTTAGATGTATTAAGCCATCCACTTATCAGAAGTATAGTGGCTTCCTTGCTCCATTTGACTTTACCTTTATGCCTTGATTCATCTTCATTGTGTAGAAATACATTTTCCAACCCTTCAACACCATGTTCAGGTTGGGTTTCAGAGATAGATATCGATGTTGTTTCACGATTCAAATCAATACTAGACTTTTCCATACTTGGCTTGTAATTTCTTGAAACCATTTCGGGTTAGTGTAGGGAAGACATATGAAAGACATATGGTAGTGAATTTGGTTGTGTGAAGAATGAATCTTGTTGGGGCGTCTCAAAAGAGCCAAAATTTTGGAAAGGGTAAGAGGATATGGGATAATTTTGAGAATTTGGAAAACTTTGGTTAAATTGAGAATACTGAAAATTTGGATTTTGGGGATTAGTAGAAGGAGTATTTTGAAAATTTTGATTGAAATGAGAATATTGAAAATTTGGATTTTGGAGGTTGGTATGTGGAGAATATGATGAATTTTGAAAAATTTCTGAATATTGAAAATTTGGATTTTGGGTGTTGGTATATGGAGAATTTTGGGAATCCATTGGTGTTGACCGCGTTTTTGGCCAACGACGTGAGAACATCAAAAACGATAAAACCTTCAAGAGAAAATAAACGACACAGACGATTTTATAAAGAAAGTAAATAACACACGCAATTTTTATAGTGGTTCAGCCCCAATGTGTTGGTAATAGCCTAATCCACTTAGAGTTGTGATTATAGATCTGTACTCAAGATCAGATGAACTGAGCCAACTGAGTTTCTTAAGTACAGATTACAAGAATACAAGAATACAATAATTCTTTCAGATACAAGCACTTTCTCTCTCTAGAAAATTCAGACCCAAAATTTCCAAAAGTAAGAGCCCCGTTTATGAGCCATAAGCCTTGTATTTATAGGCTTAGGATCGTACAGATGATATCCCCATAATCGAGATATTTTATTATTCTCATTATATTTAAATTACATTAATATTCAAAATGTAACAGAACACCAAATTTGTGGGAAGAATGATAGATTTCCGAGTAAGCTAAGACCGATTCTTGTTGAAGCTGTTTCTGGGAATCTTGACGTAGTCATGCTCTATCTAGTTGATCCATATCACCTTCAATCTGGTCGAACACACCTTCACTGGGCAGATTTCTTGTGTTGAAGTGCACGCCAGTATACCTTATGTGCACGCCAGTATACTCTATGCGCACGCCAGTATACTGTTGAAGTGCACGCCAATATACTCTATGTGCACGCTAGTATACTGTTGAAGTGCACGCCAGTATACCTTATGTGCACGCCAGTATACTCTATGACTGGGCAGTCATGCACTTAGTTGGTAGGACAAGCACCTGACTGGTCGGTCATGACACATCTCTGGTCTAGCATGACACATCTCTGGTCTAACATGGCACATCTTCTGGTCTAGCATGACATTTCTCTGGTCTAACATGGCACATCTCTGGTCTAACATGACACATCTCTGGTCTAACATGGCACATCCATGGTCTACTCGGCTACTCCTAAGCCATATCACTTTATCACAACTCTGAGGAGCCAATATATTTATTGACTTATTAATGTGTCTTTTACGGACCATGTACTGCCACTTGTCACCTCTATTGCCATGTCATCGATCTCCAATTTGTGGGGATAACAATTGGTAAGAAAAGAAATTTTGTGATATTGATAATTTGGAAGAAAAATGTATGAAATAGTGTGAAAATTGAGTGAAATAGATGAGTATTTATAGAAGAAAAAAATTTAATATATTGTGTGCTAACAATAATATAAACGGTAATAATTTAGACCGTTTTTTTACATCAACGGTAATATTTTACATACATATATAATATATACTAGATATAAGTAATGTGCAATGCACATTTCTTTAGTTTTATTTATAGAATTTATTAATTATTTTTATTAAATTTATATCAATGTCATATCAATTTTAAATAAATATCCTATTTTAATTAAATAATTTATTTATTTTTGTTTAAGTTTATGTTTGTTATAGTTTTTAAATTTGGGAGTGACAACCAGAGATTATATATTATATGTTTAATGTAATATTAAATATTACTCGTGGATTTTAAATTTAAGTTTCTTGCTAGTTTTTTTTAAATACAATTATTGCTAATTGAAAGCAGATTATATTATATGTTTAATATGATATTATTCTAATAAGTGAGTTTAATTAAATTTTATTTAAGTTATAAAACGTATAATTTTATTATTTTAAAATAATTATCATTATAAAATATTTAAAAAATATCATATTTTAATTTATTTAATTATTTATTATTTTTAAATAATTATCACTGTAAAATATCTCAAAAATATCTTATTTTAATTTGTTTAATTATTTATTATTTTTACATAATTATTATTATAAAATATCTCAAAAATATCATATTTTAATTTTTGAGATAATTTATTTTATTTTATTTTATTTTATTTAAGTTTAATTGATATTTACAAACTGCCCTTAAATATAAGAATATTCCGTTAAAGTTAACATTAAAAAAATAAAAAATCGTTAAAACCAATCATTTTCGTTATCTACAAATTGATTATATATATAAGATATAAGAGATATATGCAAAATTAAAAAAAATAAAAAAATAGCAACTGTTGCTTCTATTAGGCAACAACTACTTCAAATTTGAAAAGACATCATTCTCTGTATCGCTAAGTCATCAACCAATCCCATAACCTGTAAATAAGCCACTTCTTTGTCCATGGAAAGTAGAGTTGCTCTAATAAGGCTAACAGTAGTGCCAAAACACAAGTAGATCTCGTACAATTGGTACAGTCCTCGTTTGAATTTTATAAATATCTTGAGATACAGCTACTTTATAAAATATCAAATATCAACACTCTTTTTCAAATTCGAGAGGGTACTATTTTTCCTAATCCTATTAATTAAAGCAAAATGATAAGTATTACACAGTTTTCAAAGTAAACATTAGGAGATATTTTTTAATTTGTATATCCTGTGAATGGTTTAGATCACTCATGTTTTTACAATACCAACGGATAGGATTCTAGGGTAGCAGAAAAAGAAGGGTAGAATTGACTATACATGCTTATTATAAACGGAGTAGATATATAGAGTAAAAAAAGGAGCATCGAGAAGAGCTTCCCTCCTTTTCCAGCGACGTACCACCGTAAGGCTGTCGCACATTTCAATACGAAAGACAAAACAAGAAACTTTGGTTGGTAGAAACAATTTACACGTGATTAAAAAAAAAACCGATGGATGAATTATCTCCATATATTATTCCTTAAATAAATTAATGAACATCCAAAGTTAATTACCTGTTATATATAGGTGCTACGAACACCCTTGTTTCCACATCTTAGGCATCCTCCGAGCTAGTTTCTTCAGGTTTCACTAGTCAACATCACTACTCATTCATGGCTTTCAACAAGGCTTTCCTTGCGTTGCTACTGTTAGGTCTTGTGGCTGCAACTCATGGTCGTGTTAACCTTTTGGGGCTCTTTGATAATTCTCCTTCTCTCTTTTGTCCACCAGTTGGTATGTATATAACATATAGTGTATATGAAAATGTAAGTTAGTCTCATTAAAAATTCACATCAGGGGCCAAAAAGGGTTACTTTCTTTCAAAAAAAAAAAAAACGAAAGTTGTATGGATAAAACAGTAAAAGACTCCAACCGAGCTCTAGCGCATGGGGAAAGTGTAAATCGTAAACTATAATTGACATTTTTCTTAGCTAATATATTATTCACTCGGATAAATAGAGTGCCCTTTTCATTTCTTAAATTTGAAAAAAAAATATACGTATATTTTTCAGGACCAACGACATGTGCAAGCTGCGACTGCAACGTAGAATCTGGGAATCTGTTGTGTATTCGTAGAGACACGAGAAGAGGAGAGTGTCCATCAACCTGTAGTGGAAATTGCTATTGCGACCTGTCTTTGTGCCCCCGTTGTTTCTGCGCCTATGAGGTCCAGGCATGCCCAAAAAGCTGCCCTCCCAGCCCTTCCACTGCTATTAAATTTGAGAATCTTCTTATTTACAAGAATGATTGAGTGCTGCATATATGATATATATATATATATGTATATAGTGTACTCCTACTTATGTTTGTGCCATCTCAATGCTTAGGTTGTTTCTATCATGTATCCACATGCTTACCTTGATTGCCTCAATCACATGTTCCCATGTATGTTGAGGCTCCTATATGTACGGAAAAAGTGTAAGCTTATCATTTTAAATAAAATATAAAATTCGGTTTAGTACTTTTTAATATAGTATATGAGAATTAAAATCATGTATTATATATATTCAAGCCATCCAGGACAGATTGTTTTTTACTAATATGTAAGTATATTTATACAGTCGTTCGTAATAGATCTGTATTGACTAGCTATTCATACACTAATGACAAGAGAAATAACCACAAAAAAAATTTCCAAAATTAAATTAATTTGTATATTTTAGTTCATCTAATGGTCTAGGTTTAAGAAACGAGGCATTCTAATGTTATGTGGCTTTATTTTAATAATATTTCTAATCTTTATGCTGAAATATCACGTCCATATAGTGCTACTTAGTACATTTCAACCGGAAAAATACTTTTCTAAAAAATATATACAACAGAATTTAAAAGACAAAATACATAGGGTACTAAAAACAAAAAAAGAATTATAATTTTTAAAACCAATGTTAAAAAAATAGAGAAATTTTATAATAACAAAAGAAAAGTTGTGTATTTTGTAAGGGAAATTCTACAATCTCTGGCTTTTTGAGGTTACAAAGAGTGTGGTCGGGTATCAAAGTAGAATAACATCTTTCATCTATTAAAAAAAATAATAAGTTTCTTTTTCGAACGTTAAGGTGTGCTTTGAAATATATCATGCTAGAATATTAAGTAGGGTAGTTTGTGATTTAGAAAGTTATCATTTACAATATTTTTTTTAACTATAGACAATGTTTATGTTTAACTTATTTTTATAAATATGTCATGTAATTATTTTATAATGTGTGATGTTGTCTGTGATTTTGTAATATGACATCTGACACACATTAAGAAGTAATTGCTTCTTCATACAACTTGTGGTGTCGATCATGTACAAGCGACAAGCAAGATGTCTCAAAACATCGCCTAACATGGATTATCGTGCAGCTATCCGTCTGATGCTGTCAGTAGCGTGTTGCCCCATAAAGTAGTGGGCTGATACCTTGTATTGGGCCCACTGAGATATGCAGGGGCCCAACATCACATTAACTATTGGAATTTACCATTTATTATGTATTTAAGTCCCCATTAAGGGAGAATGGTTGTAATAAATTCCCAATAGTGAAGTTAATTGCCCTCAACCATCTATAAATAGGAGTAGGGCTCACATTGTAAAGGATCCTAGATTTTGGTATATAGAGCATTGGAAAAACGCTACTTGAAACCTCCATAGAAGCTTGATACCTCCAAGATTTCTCATTCTAATACAAGTGACTCATTGAATAGGGTTTATTTATAACCTAAACTACGTAAAAACCCCTTGCCTTAACCTTTGTTTTCTTTAAGCTTTTTATAATTAGTTATTAGCGAAATTGCTAGTCAACATTTTGGTGCTTTCATTGAGAGCTTGATGAAAGCTTTGAGTCGCAGCAATGGTGAACACCAGAAGAAATATTACAGAAGAATTCCCCCCACCGCCGAAGTGGGAGGAGAACCTAGCCGGCCACCTCCACCAGCTAATCCGGAACTGACGGAGACGACTACTATGAGGGTAACTACTCACAGTTGTACCAGGCGGAGGAGCCACCAGAATTGGTGGCCCTTAAAGGTCAAGTAACCTCCCAACAACAAGAAATATAGGCTTAGAAGGGTAGTATCACTGCCTTACAGGAGGTGGTTAACGCGATGAAGGAGAAAGGCGAAGTACCACCTAGGCAACCAACTGGCGTGCAACCTGAGCACCCAGCTGGAATGCCACATGTGCAACCAGCGAGGGTGCCATCCTCGCACCCCGCTGATGCTGTGAAAGAATAGCCAGCTGGCATGCCACCTGCGCACCCAGCTGTAGTACCACCCGTGCCTCTAGTATCGAGGGAGGACAAGGACAAGGCTCCCTAGAATCAAAAGAGGACTCATCGGGCTTCCGAGCCCATCGATGTCCCAAGGAGGGCCAATGACCAAGAGCCTCATGGGGTTCAAGGAAATAGTAAAGCCAACAACGCTCGCAAGGCCTAGGGTCTTCCACCCAGGCACACTACGACTAACCATGTCAAGCCTGGAGGAGGGATTCCTTTCGTGCTTCACCAACCCCGGAAATCCCAGACACGGAGCCAATAGAAAAGAAGTTCCGTAAACCAAGGACAATGAATCAGTGTCTCGGTTAATAACGATAACGTAGAATCAGATGGGGAAACAGAAGTTGGATTCCTTGGAGAAGGTTGTCGCACGAACTCACAGTTCGACCTGCGAGAGAACTTGGATGCTCGCAGAAATGGAGTAGCTCCAAAGGAACTTCCCAGGAGACATTCACAATTGGACCTCCGAGACAATCTTAATTCTCAGAGGCGAGAAGCTATGCCCGACCAGGGGGCATACCCAGCACAAAGTGCCAATCACAATCCTCTATGTGCATAAAAAAATAACATGTTAAAGATGGCTCATAGGCAAGGACAAGACTCCAACTCGGAAGATGAAGACAGGGAGCCGTGTGCTCCACACATCGTCGAAGCCCCGTTACCTCGAGGCTTCCAGATGCCAGACATCACTCTTTACAGTGGAGTACAGATCCCTCTGACCATCTGTTCAAGTTCAATACAATGATGTCGGTGCACCGCGTCTCTGAGGATGTCAGATGCCACTGCTTCCTCGTTAACATCGACGGGACCAACAAACGAGTGGTTCAAAATGCACAAGTTAAGTTCCATCCACTCCTAGAATCAACTCCCAGCTGCCTTCTGAAGACAATTTATAGCCGCTTGGAAGGTTCACTTCGTGGTCAATGCTTTGGCTAACATTAAGCAGGGACCATTTAAAACCCTTAAAGAGAACATAAAACACTTTAAAGAAGAAGTTGCAAGGACCAAGAGAGTCGATGACAGTCAACAACTTATGGCTTTGCAAGCTGGTATCCGACCAGGTTCTCCTCTCTGAGACAACCTACAAAGGCGCGGATACAACATGCTCAATGATTTCATTCTTCAAGCCCAAGAATACATACATTGGGAGGATGTCCGAATCAGAGCTTTTGGAAGACCAATCTCCATGCCCACTCCCACCATCCCTACTGCTACAGTTACAGGTCCTCAATTCTCGCCTTACACTCCTGTTCAAACAAGTGTAATGGGTGCCCTGCAATATAGTCTAGTTATCCCTCAGGGAAGCTACAGTACCATGCCCGTCTGGTACAAAGTAGCTCCCACTAGGTTTAGTTCTTTTCAGCCTACCTTCATTGCTGGAACAGCTACTCCCACGCCAGTCAGTCGTGCCTAGCGAGGGTCCAAGCGGGAATTAACGCAGAGGAAAAGGTCGAGGATATATAAAGCCCAAGATAACTGGTGCTCTAAAGGAGAAGTACACTACTCAGTATTTCGATACACCGACTTGGTGGATTCTCGCGATTACATATTTACTGCCATGGAGCAGCAAATCCACTATCGGAAGCCCTAGCCTATTTGGAGGGAATGAGAACGGAGAGTATACAAAGTTCTGAAAATTTCACTACGACGTTGGACATCACACCAACAAAGGTAGAAAACTTTGTGATGAGATTGAGAACAACATCAAATTAGGGCATCTCCACCAGTATTCCAGAGTGGGAGAATGCCCAGCTCAAGCTCTAGCTAGAGCACAACCTCTACACCAATAGGTGGCACCTCCACAAGCTCAAGGCCAAGTTCCAGCTACCTAGCAGCCAATGGCGACCTCCTATGGTCAACGAAAGAGTGGGGACCATATCTGGAGGACCCCACCAGGGGGCACCTCGACGGGCTCATAGAACAGATATGTGCACGCTCTCAATCACAATGATGAATAGCTAGCACTGTCCTAACTCCCAACACAGATACTCAGATGATGGACCAAATCATAAAATTCTCTGAAGACGATGCTTAGAGAGTGCACTTCTCCCACCATTATCCGTTGATGATCGAGAGCCAGATTTCTTATAAGATGGTAGCAAGGATTCTGGTGGATAACGGGAGTTCAGTGAACATCCTGTTTAAGACAGCCTTCTAGAAGATCAGACTGATGACAAGTGATCTGTCTCCATGCACCTCAATAGTTTATGGGTTCTCAGGTGAAGGCTTGATTCCCATGGAACAGATCAAGCTGTCAGTGACACTTGGAGAAGTACCTCAACAGACCTTCAAGTACTGCACATTTGTGGTGGTGGATTGCACATTTGCATATAACGCCATCTTGGGTCGTCCAGCCCTGGTGGAGTTTGGAGCGGCCACCTCCATTAGACACTTGTGTATGAAGTTAGGAGTATGTCCTAAAAGCATATAAAAGACATTTATTATTTCGATGAATAATTAAATACAATGGTCTATTATTGTTGTATTTAGATTATTAAATTATTGTTTGAATAATTTTTGTAAATATCAGAAAAATTCCATATTCATTATTGAGGATGTGATCTTGTATTAGTATGAGAGAATTAAGATCACATGAATGAATAAAAATAGTCAACAACAAATTGAAGTTATGGAATTCTTTAATTGGGGTTGTAAGTACAGTTTGCTGAGTATCATGTTGATACAAATAATCTAGATTTGGATTATTGATGTGGTAAGACATCTCGGTAAATGTGCTTTATATAATATGATTATATATGACAAGGACCGATATGAATAAAAGTATTTATCCAAAAGCCATTTTGTTGACCCTCGAATTGGCCAACGACACGGAGTCAAATGTACGAAAAAATATGGAACGATACTTGAAAAGATAATCTAATGGAAAGGAAAAAACACCAAGAAATTATAGTGGTTCAGCCCCAGTGATTGGTAATGACCTACGTCCACTTAGTGATATTGTTATTATTGAATCTTAAAGTTGTGATCAAAGAACTAGGGTTCTTGAGTTTCACAAACCTTAGATGTAGTACAATAAGATGATGAACAACTCACTTTAGCTCTTTCTCTCTCAATCTTAAGCAAAAAAGCTAATGAATCAAAAGTCCTTTCCTTGAGCTATTTCATGCATATTTATAGGCTCAAGGAGGGTTATACATGCTAACGTGTCCTATCTTTCCTTAATAATCGCGTATCAAGGATAATTATGGAGAAATATTCAAATGCAGTTAATATTAGATTACAACTCAAGAAGGAAATAAATCAGGCTTCTCGATCAGCCTGGTTGTATAAAAAATTATCACTGATGACGAGGTGTACTTTTGGTCGATAGCCGAACATCACCTTTGTCCTTCAATTCCGCCATGTGTCAATCCACGTGTGAGAAATCTTTTCCACATCATCAATAACCATTTTTGGGTAAACATTTGCCCCCCAAGTTTACTTATTGCGACCAGAAATAAGTAAACTTAGGAAACTGACTCTTCGAATACCCCACGAAATCTGTCAGAACCGCCCATGCTTTCTCAATAAAGGTGACCAATCATGTCTAATCATGTCTTTTTGGTTTCCCAAGAATGTGTCCGACGGCTATCATGCTTCCCCATTCCTTGAAAAATTACCCTTTATGATTACCTTGGTAACCGCTCCTCGGCTAGTATAAATGACCCCCAAGTTTTCATTTTCACCTTTTACCTACTTTTGCTTTCTTGAAGAACATTGAAGAACTCGTGTTCCAGAGCCCAGCAATTTTCAAACATCTACACTCGGATGTTCAAAAGCTTTCACCTTCGGACTTCAATCTTTATCTGAGTAAGTTTCACGAACCTTCTTGTCTTTTGAGTTACCATACGAAACTGTCTTATGCTTGCTTTCATTTTTGAACCCTTTCGTGTTCTTGGATGAAAATGTATGGGGATTGTTTGCATGTTGACAGATGATTGATAGGGTAGTGAAATTTTTTCTTGTAGGAGTTAGGAGCCAGTTTGGTAGTCGAGATTGTAGATATAGGGCGTAAAATCGAATAAAAACTGGGGTTTTCCCTCCCATTCGAAGTTGAAAAAGCTTTTTCCTGAAAAACTTTTTACTTCCGCTTTTCAATCTGTTTTTCAAACTGCTTGTATAGAGCTTAGTGTTTTTGTTAGAATGTTGCTGGTCGTATAAAGACATAATTTTTATACGCAAACAACGTTATCCCAACTTTCAACACAAGCTTCTAAGCTTTATGTCTTATCTCCCCCTTTCTCTGTTCCCAGCTTTCATGCAAGATCCATGGGGAGGAGAAAGACCCATCGACGATGACTTATTGGCTCAACTGCTTGAGGACGAGGAGCAACCGTCATCGCTAATACCTTGCATTCCCTTTTCTCGTGCCATTTCAAACACTCCATCTATCCTTATTCAAAATATGGCTCGAGCAAAAACTACAGCCCAGAAAAAGAAAACTCCTAATCCTCCAAATCAGCCTGTTCCTCGGGCTGAAATTCCCTCGACTGATGGTCGAGCAAAAAATATTCCTGACCCCAATATCCAAACTCATGCTCAGCCCCGAAATGCCATTCAACTAGATGTTGAATGGTATGTTGTCTCTGAAAGCCGGGTGACGATCAGGATGATTGCCAACTACATTAGGAAATATGGACTCCCGGGGGTGACATTAGTTCGACCCAATCAAGACCAATGGGTGAACTTGCTCGGAGGCGCCTTTAGTGCCTGGTCGAGATACCATATTGAGGTAAGGGCTGCCTTGCCTCTTCACCCATTCTTCCAAGGGGTGGCCAACTACTTCGGGGTCGCCCCTTTCCAAATAACTCCCAATGGCTATAGAATGCTTGCAGCACTCTATATCCTATATAGCCACAAAAAATGGCCTGTGCCAACACTCCATGAGGTTAATTATCTGTTCGACCTCAAGTCTAACCCCAACCAAGAAGGTACGGGGTTTTTTCATTTTTGTCATCAAGAAACTGGGCGCACCTTCCTGACCGACACCACTCACATGTCGAACGTGGGGAGCTACTACCAGGAGTATTTCCTTACGACTGACATGGTCGCGAACAATCTGGCATTTACTCAAGGAGGCAACACCTTTATACCACTGGTCATTAATCTTTCTTTAATTTTTCCTCTACACTTTCTTAGAATTTTAATGCCTTTCAGGCCCATGGCTGCGACCAGAACCCACTCCTGACATGGAGTTACGATCAGCCCTCTTGGCCAGTATGACTGATGTGGAGAAAAGCGTCAAGCATCTGGTCACAGAGGCTAACCTTAGGCCGGTCGGCCTTTTGGCCCCTCATCAGGACATGAGAGAGTCAACAGCGGGGAGTGCTACTGGCGGAGAAGTTCCCGATCAGTACCCGGACGTGGAACAAACCCTTCCGAGGAGGGCCACTGGAGTAACAATCAGGGAACTATCCAACACCCCGTGGGCTGCTGCTCCCCCCACCCCAAAGGGAAAAGGGAAAAAGAAGGCCATCGAACCTCACTATCCCCTCAACGAATCTTCGGACGAGAACGGTACTTATCTCTCGCTCTTAGACAGCTTGCCAATTCCCTGTCACTTATTTGACGGGGACGGCAATTTTAAGTACGCTCCAAATTTAGATTCAGCCTTCTTTATGCCAGAGAGTGAGTGTAAGACTAGTAGAGTATATAATGTAGCGACCAGTAATGATAGCTCGGGTATTTCACTTACAATTTTTTCTGTTTCTTTTCCTGGCATAACATACTTAATTGTTTATACTATCTTACTGTTCGAATATTTTCTTTTTTTCCAGAAATGGACTCTGAGTGCGTGTTCGACATAAACAGCGCCCCTGAGGCTCCCGAAGCTCCCCCAAGCAAAAAGAAAGCGAGCAAGAGGCATCCTGGGGAAAGTAGTAAAATGCCTCAGGCTAAGAAATCTTGCACTGTAGGCCTCCCGGAGGACGGACCCTCAGCCAATGCAACACCACCCCCTTCTCCTCACGAGCAGCAGACTCCCCCTGCTCCTGTCGGGTCAACACCGTCTCCACCGGCCCCAACCGACCAAACTCAGCAGGCTGGTCTTACTTCCACAGGGGGCAACATAACAAGTCGTGCCTTTAGATTGGTCAAGGACAGGGTCGCAAAAATTGTGAAGCACGGCCGTTGTCGAGAGGCAATGGCTGCGACTGAGACTGAGACATTGGACATCCACCAGATCCTAACCCGCGCCTTGAATGAATTTTCCAGTGTAAGTTATCTTTTTCTGTTGAGATAGCTTCCTTTATATTCTACAGTGAGTCTAATCTTTGCTCTGATCGCAGCCATTTCTAACCTTTACTGCCGGTCGGCTATGCTTGGGTACCGTCACCGAGCAGTCCAAATCTTTGGAGCAGCAGCATGCTGACGAACTCAAGGCTGCCGAAGAAAAATACGCTGAACAGCTTGAGGCGGTGCTCGGGGAGAAGAACAAACTGGCTGAGCAGTTGAAGGAGAAGCAAAATTCTCTGGATAAGGCCGTCGAACAAAGGGACCAGTTCAAAGATTCTAACCGCATTAACTACCGCGAGGCTAAAAAGCTCGAGCAGGAGTTGATTGCGAGCAGACATGAGACTACAACTTTGGAAGGCCAGATCGAGGAGCTTGAAAAAGCCAATGCTAGCAATTTGGAAAGGTACAAGAACGCCACGAGTAAGTTTTTTTATGACTTCTGGAAACACAACCAAGGGGCGAACTTCAACTACCTTCCCGAACACGCAAGGCAAGCCGAGATAGTCCGCTGCGTTGCTCGACTGGCAGAAGAGGAGAGGGCAAGGGTACCTGCCTCGCCCGAAATCTCCTTGGCGACTGGCATGGACGAGGCGGACAATGAAACTGCAGATGTCGTCGACCAGGGTACCCCTCAAGATCCTCCGGCTTCGTAGTCTGCTATTTCTTTTAATCTTTCAAGTACTCGACCTACGGGTCGTAATGTAAAGACATTAATTTTTTATTGCTGCATGGGCAGCTATTTTCCTTTTAATTAGACAATTACATCCAAGCAGCACTGCTCGCGGTGTAAAGTAATTTGTTTCTGATATTATAGCACCTTTTTATTTTATTATAATATCTGTTCACATGACCAAACTTAGCATAGCACTTTAGTTTGATTTAACAAAATACAAAATTTTGAAAAATACTCTACGTACCCTAGCATGCTTTCACTCATTTTGCTCATGTGTTTACATACCTTTTAATGATATGCTTTGCTTACTTGTACCTTATATGCCCCCCAAGTGATCGAGGAGCTTTAGGTCCTTGGTCACTTGCCTTGATCAAAACCTGTTTGAACAATGCTGCCCAAAGAAAAATAATTGAAATTGTAATACAGCAAAACAACACACGTAATGGGCAAATACTTGTAATAAATACAATAATTGACAAGAAATGACTGGCTACGCACAGTCCCTTATATTTCTCGTAATAAATGGATGAAACATGTCTGTACAAGTGATCAATAAGATCTTACACTTATAAGCGATCGGTCACATAAAATGACCAACCCTTTTTCAAAACTTGTAAAAAGTAAAATTAATACAAGCCAATTCTTTAAGAAGAATTGTTTATTGATAGTACTTGCAGAGGTGTTCTCCATTCCAATAGCGAGGAACGAGATCTCCATTTAAGCGAGCAAGTTTATAGGTGCCTGGGTGAAGGACTTCTTCAATCTGGTATGGCCCTTCCCAATTAGGTCTGAGTACTCCAGCAACTTGGTCGCATGTGTTTAGAAAAACTCTTCGGAGTACAAGATCTCCAACGCCGAACTTTCTTTCTAGCACTTTAGAGTTGAAATACCGGGCGACCTTTTGATGGTACGCAGCTACTCGGAGTTTAGGCTTGCTCCCGTTTCTCATCAATCAAATCGATGGATTCCATCAATAGTTGGCTGTTCGAGCCTTGGTCGTACGTTATTCTACGATGCGAAGGCAGATCTAATTCAACAGGCAACATAGCTTCATATCCATAAGCCAAAGAGAACAGAGTATGACCCGTTGCTGTTCGATGGGAAGTTCTGTACGACCAAAGTACTTCAGGCAATTGTTCTGGCCATGCCCCCTTAGCTTCTTCTAGTCCTTTCTTCAGTGTATCCTTTATTGTTTTGTTGACTGCTTCAACTTGTCCATTTTCTTGGGGATGAGTGACTGAAGAGAAGCTCTTAATAATATTATGCCGCTCGTAGAAGCCCGTGAATAAATCACTGTCAAACTGGGTGCCGTTATCCAAGACGATCTTCCTTGGCAATCCAAAGCGACACATGATGTTTTTGACAAGAAATCCAACACTTTCTTGGTTGTTATGGTTGCAAGCGGTTCAGCTTCGGCCCACTTGGTGAAGTAGTCGACGGCAACCACAACATATTTGACACTGCCTTTTCCCGTGGGAAAAGATCCGATTAGGTCGATACCCCAAACTGCAAACGGCCACGGGCTTTGCATCTGTTTAAGCTCATTAGGGGCTACTCGTGGGATTTTGGAGAATCTCTGGAATTTGTCACATTTTCGCACGAATTCTATCAAGTCTTCATTCATTGTGGGCCAAAAGTATCCTTGCCTTAGGATCTTTTTTGAAAAACTCTGCCCCCCAGCGTGGTCTCCGCAAAAACCCTCGTCCACCTCTTTCATCAATTCTTTGGATTTTTCCTTTGTAATACATCTGAGGAGTGGAATTAAGTATCCCCTTCGGTACAAGATTCCATCGACCAGGATATACCTAGCAGCTTGCCACTAAAGGGTCCTGGCTTTGTTTCTGTCTGTTGGTAACACGCCTTGCGTCAGATACTTTACGTATGGTGTCATCCACGTATCCGCCATCTGGATCACCAGAGTGGTCTCCTCTGCTTGGATGCTTGGTACAGATAGTCGCTCAATTGGCACTATGTTCAGAGTATTAGCATCTTTTGCACTAGCTAGGTTAGCCAAAGCATCAGCGTTCGAATTCTGGTCGCGAGATACCTGCTGAAGGGTGTACTTATCAAACTGTGCTAACAAATCCTTTATTTTGTTCAAGTAGGCAACCATCCTTAAACCTCGGGCCTGGTACTCTCCCATGACTTGATTCACCACCAGCTGAGAATCACTATAAATGTCAAGCACTTTTATATCTATGTCCCTGGCTAACTGCAATCCAGAGAGTAGTGCTTCATACTCGGCCTCATTGTTAGAAGCAATGAAGTCAAATCTGATTACGCAGTGAAATTGATGCCCCTCCGGCATTATCAATATCACTCCTGCTCCAGCGTGGCACTCGTTAGAAGAACCGTCTATAAATAATTTCCACGTGGGGGCTTGGCTTTGACATTCAGGCTCGTTAGGCTCTTCAATCTGCTCACCATTCATAAGTTCAGTGAATTCTGCAATGAAGTCAGCCAAGGCTTGTCCTTTTATCGCTGCTCATGGCAGGTAAGATATGTCGAACTGCCCGAGTTCGACTGCCCATTTTAGCAATCTACCTGCAGCCTCTGGTTTTTGCAGGACTTGTCGAAGAGGCTGGTCGGTCAAGACAGTAATTGGATGAGCTTGAAAGTAAGGACGCAGCTTCCTGGAGGCCAAAACTAGGCAATAGGCTAACTTCTCGATGGGCGGGTACCACTGTTCTGCTCTAATCAGCCTTTTGTTTACATAGTAAACAACCTTCTGCACACCTTTTTCTTCCCTTACCAAAACGACACTAGCAACGTATTCCGTGATCGCCAGGTAGATGAACAAAGTTTCTTTATCGACCGGATTTGACAGGATGGGTGGTTGCGCCATATGTGTTTTTAGTGCTGGAAAAGCCTGTTCGCACTCCTCCGTCCATTCAAACTTTTTATTGCCCCTAAGTAGATTAAAGAATGGGACGCACTTATTTGTTGACTTCGAAATGAATCTACTTAGAGCGGCAATTCTTCCGGTTAAGCTTTGAACATCCTTAATCTTTACTGGCGATTTCATGTCGATCAAGGCTTTAATTTTCTCGGGATTGGCTTCAATTCCTCTCGAGTTAACTATAAATCCCAAGAACTTCCACGATCCTACTCTGAAGGAGCATTTAAGGGGATTTAGCTTCATCTGATATTTCTTTAAGATATTGAAGCACTCTTGCAAATCCCTTACATGCCCTTATGCTTTCTTTGACTTGACCAGCATGTCGTCCACGTAGACCTCCATGTTTGTGCCGATCAACTCCTTAAACATGTGGTTGATGAGTCGCTGGTAAGTCGTACCAGCGTTTTTCAAACCGAAGGGCATCACTTTATAACAGTAGAGCCCTGTATCAGTCCGAAAGCTAGTGTGATCTTCATCAGGGGGATGCATACTAATTTGATTATACCCGGAGTACGCATCCATGAATGAGAGGATCTCATGTCCTGCAGTGGCATCGACTAGCTGGTCGATCCTTGGGAGTGGGAAACAATCTTTGGGCAGGCTTTATTTAGGTCTGTAAAATCCACGCACGTACGCCACTTGCCATTCGACTTGGGCACTAGTACGGGATTAGAAACCCACGATGGATAAAATGCCACCTTGATGAACCCATTCTCTTTCAGCTTCCCGACTTCCTCTTTTAAGGCCCTTGATCTATCTTTGTCGAGCAGCCTTCTTTTTTGTTGCACTGGTGGAAAACTCTTGTCGATGTTTAGGACATGGCTGATGACTGCAGGATCTATCCTGACCATGTCTTTGTGCGACCAGGCAAAGACCTCCTGGTTCCTCCTTAAAAACACCACCAATGCTTGTTTTTTCGTTGTCTCTAAGTTTTTACTGACTTTCACAACTCTGGTCGGATTTTCTTCATCGAGTTGGACCTCTTCAAGGTCCTCGATGGGTCCCACTTCTCCTTCAAAATCCCCAAAGCGAGGATCTAAGTCCCTATCCTCACTTTGGGCAACGCCCTATTTGATGACATTATCACCCGAGTGGGCCTGAACATTAGTCACCATTTGCAACTCCTTTCCGGTGGCGTCTCTCGATACACCATTCTTCGCTTTGGTGATTGAGGTGTTGTAGCACTCCCTTGCTTCCCTCTGTTTTCCCAATACGCAACCTATTCCTGCATCTATTGGGAATTTCATGGTGAGGTGCCATATCGAGGTGACGGCTCGTAGGTCGACCAAAATTGGTCACCCAATTACAGCATTGTATGCCGAAGGATAATAGACTACTATAAAAGTAGTGAGTAATGTCCTATTAGCAGGTGCGGTGCCTGCTATAATTGGGAGCCTAATTGACCCTGTTGGGGCGAGCCCTTCTCCGAAGAAACCATAAATGGTTTGGTTGCATGGCTCCAGGTCCTTCACGGACAACTTCATTCTTTCCAGTGAAGACTTGTATAAGATGTTGACCGAACTTCCTGTATCGACCAACACCCTTTTCACCATCATGTTCGCAATCTGCACGTCCACGACCAGCGGATCGGAGTGTGGGAATCGAACGTGCTGGGCGTCATCGTCAAAAAAGGTTATCAGTTCCTCCTCTATTCGAGCCTTTTTTGGTGCTCGATCCTCGATCCTCGACACTCATCATCTCAATATCCTGGTCGTGGCGCAAGGTTTGAGCGTATCATTCCCTTGCCTTCCCACTATCTCCTGCAAGATACGGGCCTCCGCAGATGGTGAGTAGCGTGCCTGCCACAGGAGCTGGCTGTAAAGGTGGCGAGCGTTGGCATGCAGGCGCCTGCTCGTTGCCACCTTGAGCCTCTCGTTGAGACCCTCCTGCGGCTCGCGCATATCTTCTTAAATGTCCCTGCCTTATCAGGAACTTAATCTTGTCCTTTAGCTGGTTACATTCGTTGGTGTCGTGCCTGTAGTCATTGTGAAAACGACAGAACTTTGTTGTATCTCTCTTGGAGATATCTTTTCTTATAGGTGCAGGTCATTTGTAAGGCATGCTTGAGTTGGTCGCCTGGTAGACCTCAGCTCGGCTTTTGACAAGGGCAGTGTAGTTGGTGAATCTCGGTTCATACCGATTGCCTTTGGGGCGCTTACTCTCGGAGGTCAAGGGTTCATTGTTCGCCCTCTTTCCACCATTTCTACCATTGTCATTCTCGTTGCCTTTGCCGTTGCCATTGGGTTTTTCTGACTCGTTGGCGGCTTTGGCGGGTTCTTCTTTGGGCTCCTTGTCTTTTGTTGGCGATTTCCCTTCATTGGCGATCGCGTCTTTGAGCTTGATGTACCGATCAGCTCGATCTAAGAACTCCTGGGTGCTCCTTACCCCATTCTTTCTGAGGCTGCTCTAGAGCGGTGAATGGCGCCTAACCTCAGCAGTTAGGGCCATCATCTTTCCTTCGTCGCCCATAGTCTTGGCTCCAGCTCCAGCTCGCATGAAGCGCAGAACATACTCCTTCAAGGGCTCTCCCTCTTTCTAGCGTATCTCGACCAGTTGATTGGCCTCATTGGGTGCACGCAACCTGCATAGAACTGTCCATAAAACTCATTTACGAACATTTCCCATGATACTATACTAGCAGGAGGGAACTTGAAGAACCACTCCTGGGCGGTGTCCGACAGTGTTGCAGGGAAGATGCGGCAGCAGGCATCTTCTGACACCTTTTGTATATCCATTTGTATCTCAAACTTACTAACGTGAGATATCGGGTCTCCATACCCATCAAAATTTGGCAGTGTTGGCATCTTGAATTTACTGGGGGTTTCAGCCATAACAATCCTCTGTACAAAGCGGGTGCCTCTCCTCTGATCGTACTCAATGTGGGATGTTCGCCCCCCAACCAGCTGCTGCACCACCTGGTTCAGGGCATCGATCTGAGCCTGAACAGCTTCTAGGATTGCTGGGGCCACTGGTGCCGGGGGAACGTACTCATCGTGCCTTTCATGACAGTCGTTAAGTAAGTCCCTCAGATCATCGTCTCTTTATCTCTGCTCGCTGGCTCCCAGCCGACTAAAGACGTTCTGATGCCTGGGCTGCCCCCCAGCGTTATGGCCTGCTGGTCGGTCCTCTCTAGGTGGGGGACTCCTGCCTCCACCTCTTTATTCGTTCCTTCGACCAGCATTTCTTCTGCCGGAATCGGCTTCATTGTAGTCCGTGCCATCTCTGAATTGTGGCTGACTATGGTGTGACCGGCTATTTACTTTGTTGCCTCCTCGGGCTGGCATAACCCGAGCGTCATGGGGAGGCCTGCGCTGGTCGGTGGGTCCCCGTGCATTGTTATGTCATGGGGGGCCCCTGACCGTAGAGCCTATCTCAGAGTTCCTCCTGTTGGCAGAAGGACGCTGCCCCCTGCTCGGTAGATTCGACTCTTTATCCCCTGGGCGTCTCGGGCTGCGGAGCGGTTGTCCGGCCCTATTCTACCTCGGGCGCTGGGGATTGCCTCGACTAGCCTGAGATGGAGGCTTCTGCTTAGGATCCCTAGGTGGGACATCATCCTGAGCCACAGGCGGCTGCTCTGGTCTTTGAGGGCTTACCGGCTGAAGCGGATGACTAGGATTGGGACCCCTTTGAGGTGGCCCGTTTGGTGGCTGATTTGGCTGGGAAGTTAGCGCAGCCTGGTTCCTAGCCAGCAGGATGGCTGCTTCAAGGGTGGCCATGGCATACCTCTATCGTCGATCCATCTCAGCTTGCCGCTCGCTCAGCTCCTGATTCTGGCGTTCTATTTCTCTTTGCTGTGACACCATTATCTCTACAACATTCTCTTGATTGGCCCTCAGATTGGCCAACTCATCCTACAACACCCCCAGTGTTGCCTTCAATGTTTCAGAATCTAACTCCTCCTCATCAAACTCCAAATGTGGTTCGTCCTCAGCCGCATTTGGGGGAGGAGGCTGGGATGATGCAGCGCCAGCGGCCTGTCCGGTCCTCTTGGATGTTTTTGCCATTAGATTCTTTCACAATCTCTCAATGAAAGCACTAGAATGTTGACCCTCGAATTGGCCAACGACACGGAGTCAAATGTACGGCAAAATATGGAACGACACTTGAAAAGATAATCAAATGGAAAGGAAAAAACACCAAGAAATTGTAGTGGTTCGGCCCCAGTGATTGGTAATGACCTACGTCCACTTAGTGATATTGTTATTATTGAATCTTAAAGTCGTGATCAAAGAACTAGGGTTGTTGAGTTTCAAAAACCTTAGATGTAGTACAATAAGATGATGAACAACTCACTTTAGCTCTTTCTCTCTCAATCTTAAGCAAAAAAGCTAATGAATCAAAAGTCCCTTCCCTGAGTTATTTCATGCATATTTATAGGCACAAGGAGGGTTATACATACTAACGTGTCCTATCTTTCCTTAATAATCGCGTATCAAGGATAATTATGGAGAAATATTCAAATGCAGTTAATATTAGATTACAACTCAAGAAGGAAATAAATCAGGCTTCTCGATCAGCCTGGTCGTATAAAAAATTATCACTGACGACGAGGTGTGCTTCTGGTCGATAGCCGACTAGCACCTTTGTCCTTCAATTCCGCCACGTGTCAATCCACGTGTGAGAAGTCTTTGCCACGTCATCAATAACCATTTTTGGGTTAACACATTTAATAATAAAGATTTGTAATTCATATCATAACTGATGAACATTTATAGATCAACCTAAATCCTGAGTGTTCATGAACTCTTATTTACGTTTATTAAATCTTTTGATTCATTCATTAAGGTCTCTTCATAGAATGAGGCTAATGACTTTTGTTTTGGAGATTTAATATCATGGATGACTGGGAACATGTATCAACAATACAAAATCTAGTCTTTCCTAACGGATCGTATATTGGTTCCCTTAAGGGTTAATTCTGGAACTGAATGATTTTGAGTTCAAATCTATAATTAGATTATAGATTAATTGTTCACTAGTGAATTAATGGTACTTAAGGAATAAGAAGTAAATTAGAAAGGTAAAATGTTAATTCTTCCATTCTAATTTATGAACTAATTAATTAGAGGGTTGAACTATTGTAAGATGGTTATATCAATGGAAAACTTAAAATAAGATTTCTGTAAAAGTATATCTATAACATAAAGAGTTCAATTCTGAATTCATAGTGGAGAAATATCATAATTAATAAATTAACTATTATGATTAAAGAGTTTAATTATTTAGTTTTAAAATATTGGAGCTTAATGTTATAGGTCCATGGTCCTCGAAATGGCTCAAACAAACACTGACAAAGATAAATACAAAAATTGGCAAAAAGACTTATTTGATAAGTAAAATATTTTTATATGCACTAAACATAATTATTGTATAATTATGTGTAATTAATTAATTGAGAATTAATTAATTGATTTAACAAAAATATAATTAATTTTGAATTAATTTATTTTTGGGATTTTTTGGTATTTAAATAATGATGAAAATTGGGAAAAATCACATGCCCTCTCTGGCATGTGGAGGGCGTGTAGCACAGTGCATAGTCACTGTGCTACACGCACAAGAAACTTTTAGAAGATTCTTGGTTCAACAATTTTAGTTATTTAAATATTAAATAAATAATGAGATATTGTAATATGATTAAAATATTATTATTTAAACAAAATTTGATAACTGATTAGTTATTTTTAATATATTGGATATATTAAATATAGGATATCAGTTTTTCAGAGCGATACTTTTTAGTGATAGAAAATAGATCGTGAAATCTCCCTGAGAGTAAGAGAATAGTGCTTCAAGCATAGGTCACTGTTCTTCATAAATTTCGGTCCAAACTTTATTAGATCTCATGTGTTGAGAACATCTGATAAATAGATCTTGCCTATTGTTTTGTATAATGAGCCCACACTCGTTCTTTGTGTGTTGAGAACATTTTGGAAGATCATGGTGTGAGATCTCAAGGATTTTTGTGGTACAAAAAGATAGCAGCAAGGAAGGACTTGAGGTAATTTTCTATTCATCTCTTTGATTCAATATATATATATGTATGTGAAGAGTAGATCTAGAAATCTTGTGGGGTTAAATTAACAATTTTGATTGTTGTTCCGCTGCGTATAATCTCTTATTTGATCTATAAAAACCAACAAATGGTATCAGAGCCATCTTCACACATATATATATTGAATCTGTGTGGGTGTAGTTTTATGCATTTATTTATTTATGATGAATTAATGGATGGCTTAATATGATTGAATGCATGGGAATGTTGAATCGTTAATTGAATGGTGTTTTTGGGTTAGGATTTGTTGATGATTAGATCATTATGTAAGCCATTAAGGGGTATAGGATTTATGTAATTTTATTTGGTTTTTGACATCATAAAATTGTAATTCCGATCACACAAAGTCAAAACGGAGCCCGGGATTCAAAATTCAGCCATCGTTCCTCCGAGGCCATCCTCCGAGCCGCTGCTGGGGATGTCGTACGGACGTCCGTATAGCGGGCCCCAACAACACCTTCAAGTGCCACGTGTCCCTGTCTTACTGGTCCATATTTTTTTTTATGAAATTAATCTGTTATTTTTCTTTTTAATTTTTAAAATGTTAAATATCCTATTTGTTAGAAATTTGATATTTAAATAATGAGATATTTTTGTTATCCTAACAAACTTTTTTGAATATCTTATTTAAAAATTTATTTTTCAAAATAACAGATTTTAATTAATTAATTAAAAGTTGTTTTAATTAGAAGGAAAATAAAATTATGATTATTTAAAAGTTTTGTTTTAATTAATCAAGATAATTAGAAAATTATTTTCTTATTATTATTCTAGACCAACGACACATATCCTACTGAAAATAAAGTAAAGAAGCCCGATGGAGATTAAGGCGTTATTTTATTTTATTTTAATTTTATAAAGAGGTTGTAAAATTAGAAATACCCAAAAGCACCTGGTTCAATGAATACATACAGTTAATTTTATTTTAATTGTTAGGCGTATGTCCTAAAAGCATGTAAAAGACATTTATTATTTCAATAAATAAATAAATACAATGGTCTATTATTATTATATTTAGATTATTAAATTATTGTTTGAATAATTTTTGTAAATTTCAGAAAAATTTTATATTCACTATAGAGGATGTGATCTTGTATTAGTACGAGAGAATTAAGATCACATGAATGAATAAAAATAGTCAACAACAAATTGAAGTTATGGAATTCTTTAATTGGGGTTGTCAGTACGGTTTACTCAGTATCATGTTGATAAAAATAATCTAGATTCAGATTATTGATGTGGTAAGACATCTCGGTAAATGTGATTTATATAATATGATTATATATGACAGGGACCGATATGAATAAAAGTCTTTATCCAAAAACCATTTAATAATAAAGATTTGTAATTCATATCATAGCTGATGATGATTTATAGATCAACCTAAATCCTGAGTGTTCATGAACTCATGTTCATGTTTATTAAATCTTTTGATTCATTCGTTAAGGCATCTTCAAAGAATGAGGCTAATGAATTTTGTTTTGGAGATTTAATATCATGGATGGCTGGGAACATGTATAAACAATATGAAATCTAAATGTATCAATAATACATAATCTAATCTTTCCTAACGGATCGTATATTGGTTCCCTTAAGGGTTAATTCTGGAACTGAATGATTTTGAACTCAAATCTATAATTAGATTATAGATTAATTGTTCACTAGTGAATTAATAGTACTTAAGGAATAAGAAGTAAATTAGAAAGGTAAAAAGGTAATTCTTCCATTCTAATTTATGAACTAATTAATTAGAGGATTGAACTATTGTAAGATGGTTATATCAATGGACAACTTAGAATAAGATTTCTGTAAAAGTATATTTATAACATAAAGAGTTCAATTCTGAATTTATAGTGGAGAAATATTATAATTAATAAATTAACTATTATGATTAAAGAGTTTAATTATTTAGTTTTAATTTATTGGAGATTAACGTTATAGGTCCATGGTCCCCGAAATGGCTCAAACAAACATGTAAAAACGCCCTAAACTAGTACTTAATGAAACATTCACATTTCGTTGGTTTTTAAAGGAAAGCCACTTATTATAAAGGTTTCAGTGGGTTCTTTAAGACATGTAAGTTGGGTCCAATAGTTTTAAAAGAAAATATGAGTTTTTATGCAAAGTTCCAAAAAAAAACAACCAATAATTTAAGTCCCACTGATAAGTTTAAAAAGTCTCATAAAACATAACATTATTAAAATGGCGTCTTTAAGTGATCGTTTTTCGTCCATAGGATGCCCCCACGCTGTAACGACCCAGATTTTCAAGACTTGATAATGCGAAATATAAATGTTTTCATTTAACAAAATGTCTCAAAAACCCATAGAAAAAAAAACTTTTTAAAAAGTCGTATGGCCATACTTAACATTTAGTTACAAACATGTTTTATAAAGAGTAGAGTGAGCCTAGTTTAGGAAAATTACACAACATTTCCAAAAATAAAACGGCTTCCCAAAAGGTCGGTCCACATGTACATTTGCAAGGAAGACTCCAGCGCTCACTGCTCTGCCTTGCCCTTGCTCTTACCTACAACATGAAACAACTAGGTAAGCAAAAACGCTTAGTAAGATCAACTTTCAAACAAAGCATGTAGAGAACTAGGGTTCCGGACCCATCCGAACCCTACACAATCAATTTCAAGAACGCCAAAGCGTCCTGGCAAACTTATGGTCATGCTTGATAACCAATGATAAATTAATTCATAACTAGATAAAAAAATCCTGCACTCAGAAAAATCCCAGAACAAGCAGATATATTATATCACAGCTAATTCTTATCAACAATTATATCCCTGCACTCAGAAAATCCCAGAGCAAGCAGATATATTATATCACCATATAATTCGAGACCAACGCTCGACAATTTCCAACAATTCAGGCGTAACGCGCCCTCCAACATAATTGCTAATCTGTAAAAGAGAACCGAGTCTCCACACTAAGATCTAGCCAATAAATATTCTCATCAAGGGTAACTATCGTGTTACATAGGGCATCGCTACTTATTCAAGAGTGTAATCCAATTTACACGGTTTTACGGAGACTTCTATGTTAATCAGTGGTGCTGGTGAGCAGTTGCCCCTAGGGTGTTCAGCCTCACTCAATCTTGGCAACCCCTAGTATCTCTAGGCACTCTCACTGAATGGCCAATATTCACGACTGCTATCCGGGAATAACTTATCAGAGTACTTGCTCGGATTCTAACTGTCCAATGATTAAGTAAGCATGAGGGCCCCTAGGTCCCATTTATCTTGACGCCCCTAGGTTTAACCAGCTTATCCTCATCTCATGGCCACTCGTCGCAGTAATGAACCGGACATAAATAAAATCAAGCAGTGTGACGGGGATCAACCGTCTAGGACATGACGGACTTCTACCGTTCATATTTTCTAAATCAGCACTCACTAGACTAACGTCTCTAAGCAACTTTCTATGACAACCTATATATGTGCATGTATCCCTATACTAACATACAAGACAATAATCATTTCATGTTGCAGCCATACACTATAAGTTGACTTACTTGGAGTCCTTAGCGCTCAGCAGGTTTTCACCCTCCAACGTTCAGTCCAATTACGCTTAGCCAATACTGTAGTTATCCATACAGTATACTCGGATTAATTATGGCACTCATAATTCATTATTATTATTTTGGGCAGTTTGGTCATTTTAATAAAAGTCATTTGTAAGGATTTAAAATCCTTATTTGGTTTTAAACCTATTAAGGAAAGTCATACAAAATATTCGAGACTAAACCCTAAGTCTCGGGGAGACCTATCCTAAGGTCTCGATACCTAGGCTCGGGTATCACAATGGTATTTCCCCACAACCCGCTAAAAATCTTATTCTTTCAAGGTATCGCTATTAACCCGCACTTTCGATTAGTCTGTTAAAATATGTAAGATTTTAGCCGGCATTATATCCAGAAAATACAAATAAATTCCTTAATTATTTTTAAAGAAAATAAACTCTTTAAATTTTCCTTTTATTTTTCTTAAGGTTTTAATATCTAAAAACCGTTTTAAGAAAATTGCCTAATTTGTCTTAATTAGGAAAACCGTTATAAATTTCTCATCTGGTCTAATTAAGTTTCCAAAATCAATTAATCAATTTTACTTACTAGAAAAATAATTCATTTAATTATTTTCTCAAAATATAAGGTTTTAAACCCTCTTTTAATTTATTAACTATTAATAAATTAAATATCTTATTTTTAAAAAGAATAAAAACTCTTTAATAAAAATAATTCATTTAAACTCGAAGGGGTAATTTTAGTGAAAATATGATTTCAAGACTTACCATTTTATATCTTGAAATAAACAAAATTTTACTTTTTACCTTATGTTCCAAAATCTCATTTTTACACTAAGTGTGAAAAGCCTACTTTTCACATTTTTAACTACATACTTCGTTAGTTCATAACTTGAAATTTACTTACCCAATTGTTACCAAAATTTCCCAATTCCATTTTTGTTATGCCATTTAGGTCTTTGTAAAATCTTACGTCAAAATGAGCATTTTTTATTGGTGAAATCATTTTCCAACAATGAGGTAAAAATGACTTTATTTTCAAGTCCTTATTTTTTCCAAACTTTGACAGTTAATAACTTTCAAACCATTCAATATTTTCTTACCAAATTTTACAGTGGAATAATAGGTTATGCCAGAAATATGTCCACAAAATTTTAGAAAAAACTGGGTTCATTTTCCCTCTACAGTGGCTGTCCAAACTTGGTTCCGAAAATAAGAATACGAAAAAACAGTTTTTTACCTAAACTTTGAAATAGCATAACTTACTCATTTCTAAACATTTTTTTTGTGTTTCAAAAGCTAAATTTTATGTATTCAATCTCAACAACATCACAGTACAATTTAATTTTACAAAAACAATATACAGTGGTTGCTTGACCCCTTGGAAGTCACAGCTCAAAACATGTTTTGTTTTAGGGTATCCTACAAAACCCTTGGGGGTTTTGGTTTCCATTTTCAAAAATCAATACACATGCATCATAAAAATTATTAAACAACTACCATAATCTTATTACATCACCAACAAGAAACTTTAAGCATTAAATATACAAAATAATGCTTAAAACCAAAAACCCTACAACAAAAATCATCAAAAGTAAACTTTTTACCTCTTTGGTGTTCTTGCTTAAGGTTTGGACCTTCCTATTAGCTTTGGCTCCTCCAAAACCTTTCAAAAACCCTAACCAACTTCCCCCAACAACATAGTTAATTAGCTATTTGAAACTCTATGCTTAAAACTTTACAAAAGCCTAGATTAGTGAAGCTTTACCTTAGGGAAAATACTTCCTAGACCAAGACTTAGCCTCTAAGTTTTCCTTGGTGTTCTTGAGGTTGAATATTGAGAGAAAACTTGAGAGGGTCTTCAAAAATCAGATGAGAGTGATTGAGAGAGTGTGGGGGTCAGTTTTGGGGGTTAGAATAGTTTATACTATCTAATTTATCTCAAAAACACTCAAGTGTTTTACTCCCACTTGCCCACTTGACTTGACTTACTTAAAATGAGATTTTATCTTTATTAATTTGGGTTCACACCACTCTAAAATAGCACATGTCCGGCCACCCTTTGCCATATATGTGATCATTAATTTTTTTTTTTATAAAGGTTAATAAAGGTTTCATAAGAAGAAAAGTCCAAATTGGCTTTTGACACCTTTTTCACTCTTATTAAGTTTTAATCACCAAACTTAACATTAATTAATTAAATTAAATGTCTCTCACATTTAATTTAATTAATCACATAATAAAATTTAACCTAAGGTCCATTCATGGAATAAAATTCCCCATTTCGGCAAAATTAGGTATTTAACACAAAATTCCTTAAAATTTCCATTTTCTTTTAGGTTTATTATTTTTGACCAAACTTTAACTTTTGTGAATGTATTTTATGCCCAAAATATAATTGCCATGATTTTTCATTTTATTTTCCGAGATTTTTACCCGATCAGGGTTTTTGTGTCGGTCTAGGACCGAAAGTCTTATCTTGACTTTTAAAATCACAAAATTCATATTTTGGCTAGCAATAACTCATGGAATACTTACAAACAAAATATAATACTATTTAAAATAATATTCTTAACCCGGGGGAAAAATCCCGACCCGAGTCGTTTAAAGGTATCCGAAAACGTAGGACGTTACACACGCCATACACACCAGGACGATAGAACTTCCTGTTATATTATTTCATATAATATAATATTAGATTAAATAATGTGACAAAATGTGATTTGTCACACCTTGTAACATATTATTGAGAGTCACAAAATTGGACTAATGTGTGTGCCCAAATGTGACATATTTTGGAGTTACAAAATCAGTTACAAATTTGTAACTCCCAAATATTACCCAATAATGTGTATATTATATGTTACACATTTGAGATTGGATTTCATAAAGTCATGATGATATATGATTGTTGGAGACATGTTTTTAACTCCCAATAGGTGTTTGGAGGTTACAAAATCATGTGGGAAAGGATTTGGGACGTTTTGGAAAAATGACTTTTTTGTGCTGAAAATGGCCTGTGGCCGCGGCCACTGACTTTTAGTGGCCGCGGCCTGGGGGACAGAAGCTAGTGGCCGCGGCCAGTGAGGCTGACAGCCTATGTGAATTTTCAATTTTTTCCAAATTGAACGGTTCTAACATCCCAAATAACTCCCAAATCTCCATTTTAATTCCATAAACATCCAATTAAACATTGGTAACAGCCATGGAGGTTGGTGGAATTTGAAATTCAAAGGGGTATCTCAAACTCTATAAATAGGAGCCTAATGCTCACTTGTATAATACACCATTTTTCATCCACAAAGCACTTGGCTGAAAAAATACACCTTGAGGCTTGATAATTCCAGAGAGTTATTTCCTTGAGAGATCCCTTAGTGCTTAGAGAATAGAGGGAAATAAGCTTTTGGACAAAGGTCTTGAACCTTGTTCAAGTTGGTGATCCCTACACTACTACAAAATTGACATGGGATGATGGTTTTAAATCGTTGTATGGACTCTCATACGTCGGTTCTAATACCGTCGTCCCATGCAATGTCATGCCATGTAAAGCATGAAATGACAGTTTAAATAAAAGCGTCATCTCATGTCGTACATGAGATGATGGTTCCTATACAAACGTTGTCTCTTGTGGTACATGAGACGACAATTTCTGTGCAAGCATTATCCACTGCAGTAAATGAGACGACAGTTCCTACTCAAGCGTCATCCTCTTGCAGTACATGAGATGACAATTTATGTGCAAGCATCGTCCCCTGTAATATATAAGACGAAAATTTTGTAGAGACCGACGTCTCATGTAGAATATGAGAATTTTTTTTATTTCTCTATTTTCAACCACTATATTCATTCATAATTTCCTGTGTAATTACAACATAGTTTACACAAAATCAATAGGCAAACAAAATTAACAGAACTCAGTATGTTCCAAATCTAAAAATTACAAGATGAAAATATACACTTGGAATAACTATGTAAGTGCTAACTAAAAACTAAAATTAGTATATTTTTTAATTATGATTTCAAAAGTTACTCTAGCTATGACTCATGTGCTCAATAAGTTTGGCTGCCCATTCATTTCGAGTTTCATTAATTTCACTAAGTGTATATGTATTATTCTCACCACACTACAAAACACAAAATAAAAAACTATCACTACTACAAAAAAAGCATTTTAGGGATCGCATTGCAAGCCTCAAAAAAGTTTTTAGGGTGCTCCCCCTGCGAGCCTTCTATTTAAGAACCTTAAAAAGTGAAGTTTTTTAGGGCATGCGTTGCGAGTCCTAAAAAAATCTTTATGATGTTAAAAATACCTTATTAGGACTCGCAATGAGTACCTTCATAAATTATATCTCAATTTAAAAAAATATGTTTATTTTTAATTGAATTGTAATTTATATGATATATATTATATTTTTTAAAGTTTTAAATAAATTTAAATTTTAATAAATATCAATAATAAAATTATATATTAGAAATAAGACCAAGATCCATCCAATAATACAACATACAAACATAGAAGCTTTGTAGCATCCAATGTTCCTATTGGAATAGTACAAACCTGAAACAATTTAAAATAAATTGGAATACGCAATTGCAAAGATTAGCTACATGTACACATATAAACTTTTACTCAGATATTCCCCTCAAAGTTCAGCTTAAGGGATCATGTACCATCTGAATAAGCTTTATGTGTCCACTCCAGTTGCAAACCTGTGAAAGATGTGCCTAATTCCATTAAAAGAAACATAGCAGATAGTTAACAAATCGCAAATAGTTAACTGAAGAATTCAAAGAAAGCTACATGAGCAAAATAGCATACGTAGTAAGCTACCTTAGACTAAGAGACTCACCAAATAATAGGACAATAAGAGATGGCAAGAAGGCACACAAAATGGTGCCAGCCAATTCGCACATTTTAGACAAAAAATAAGAAAACAGTGTTCATTCAAATATAGTTTTTCATAAATTATGAAGGGTAATTAAAGGAAAACTAACATCAATGATGAGATGTTGCAATAATATATAAAACCACTGAAACCCATTTCACAAGAACGAGAAACAGAGCAATTCATTACTCAAAATGAAAAAAATACATATTTTTAGATATATATATATAATAATTATATCTGTGTGTGCTGTGTTTATGATCCCATTCGAAACAGAGCAACTCATTAATCAACATACAAACAAAAATCTAAAAAATGCAAGAGGATAATTCATGACCCTTTTCCCGTCTCAACTACGGCCCAGTCATATATGTTGTTTCTCACTCTATAATAGTACTGCACTAGTTTTATCATTCTAAAAAATGTCTTGAAAAAATAAAAACCACAAGTCACATAACATATTTGGCTTTATTAAATTTTCAAGCAAAATAGAACATGTATACCATATATAAACCTCAGTCCTTACATTGGTATCATTCCCTATACGTAGAATAGACTCAACTAGCAAGTTTAAGCAAAACATAATAATAAAAATGTAACACTCAAAACCCTTTTCATGTATCATTTATATAATTTCATCATGGAAAATTTCAACAGCCAATGCCAATGAGAAACCCCAATTAAACAAAGTCTACTTATCACAACTCAATTAACAATTCTCGTATCTGAGATATAGGAAAAAAAATAGAATCACGTGATCAATAGTAGAGTTTAGATATCCTTTTTTTTTTGTTATAACTTGTGTCAAACATAGCAACCAAATAGATTAATAACACAACAGAGACAGCTGAACCAGCCAACAACAACTAGAACAGACAAACTACACCAGGACCTAAACTTGGGAATTACACTAAAAACAAAGTAAACTAATTAGTATAACTCAATTCATAGAAGAGAAATTTCCCTGCAGTTATTGAAGAGGAAATGAATGAAGATAAAAATAAGTGAAAACCTAGTTCAACAAAAAATAATATAACCACGAAATAAAATTGGAGAGTGAAAGTTAAAGTAGGTCTCACCATTGCTTCTATAACTATAAGTACACAAATCTGCATAATAAAAAAATTAAATTTACAATATATCAAAAGCAAGAAAGTCATAATAAGGTATGAGCATTGAATAAAGAGAAGACTTTGTTCTAAAATTACGTGGTTCATCTTTATAGTGTATGAAATATAATCAAGAATGATGCATCAATGACACAAGTATAAATCAATAAATAGATGCAACAAAACTTTGAGTATACTTCAATGACTTAATATAAACTTAAACACTAGCCATGCGAAGTCAATAATTCAACAAGCAAGCAAAGATCTAAAGACAATATATATATATATACATATATAAATTCATAAGGATAGCTCTGCCATCTTTTGCTTAAATAAAACCCCCCTTTTTTTTTTCTTCAGATATCTTTGCCATCTTTTGCTTGAATAAACCCCCTTTTTTTTCTTCAGATTTCACTCATAATGCAAAACAGGGGCAGCAAGTGGAAAAAAAGAAGAAACTTGCAAATGGCATCATCTTAGGCACATGGACTCGATAGATTAGTGCACTTTTCAAACAGCTGTGTTGGATTTTTTTTTAATTTAAAATGGTATTTTCCTAGACAGAGGCCACACACTTAATTCATTAAAACAAAGTAGAATACAACACAACATAAGCAACCAACCCCTGTCCAAAGTCAGACTTGAAGGGACCAAAGAAAAGAAAGATTGTTTGCTAAACTAAATTTTGATTCCCTTTGTTTGTATATTTCAGGACAAAACTCTACTCTAATCATATCCATAATGTATATTAATTACATAGTGTATATTAGTTTATTTTATAAACTTAGACTATATAATTTTTAGTTTATAAATATTATTCATAAATGTATATTAATTATTAATGATATCTAATTCCAACCATTCAATACTATTACTATAAAATACAAAAAAAAAAAGAGTTTACATCTAGTTAGTTTACAGCTAATATCATTAGGTTAGTTAGGTTTTGTAGGAAAGATCTCCACATATAGATTAACAAAGAGATTTCAAACTCAAATTTCTTACTCAGGATTCAAAAAAAAAAAATTTAGATAGATATTACTTGAAAAATACATTATTAAGGGCATTGAAATAATAGCTTAACCCAATCATTGCTTACAAAGGCCAGTAAATATTTTGAGCTGAACTTAGTGCCTCAATTTGTAAATCTCTTCAGTTTAAGCAACAATTAAAATAACTAAGACATAGAGAGATGACCTTGTATGTGTTAAATATAATCTCCCTGAACTTTACCTTATCTTTCGAAATTTTCTTCTTCTCGTAACCCCATTTCCTGGCCAACTTCAGAGCTATTTCTACACCTTCAGCACCAGTGTTCTTAGATCACAGTCTGTGAGTCATTTTAACAAATACATATTGAAATCTCAAAATAAGAAAAATGACAAAATTTATCTCAAAAGTTGACCACAAAATTCTGAATCATCACAAATCAAAATGTACTTTTCCAAACACCTCAAATAAAGTCCCAGGGGCAAATAACATCAAATATATTTAAAAAATTAAAAATTAAAGAGCACAAAGCAAAATGTAAATGGAAGACTCTTTGGTAGATTGTAGTAACAGCTATCTGTTGGGTTATTTGACTAGAGAAGAATAAGAAAATCTTTGAGGAAATGGAAAACAGGGTGGAGAAATTTGGCTTGATCTTGCATAGTGTTAATCCTATTACTTTTTATTTCATTTCTGTTTTTGAATGCATTTTTTTACTAGTTTGATTTGGAGCAAATGTGAATTCAAATTTTTGTTAGTTGAAATTAACAAAGTAGTGCAGTATTATAAATAACTAGCTTTCAATACTTATAAATATTAAGATTTTGCAGTTTTTGTTAGTCTCTAGCCAAATCAAAACTCATTCTAATAGCAAAGCTTTCAATTAAAAGTGTACTTTCAATTATGAATTAACAATCATTTTTACTTATTTGTCTATATCATAATTTTTATGTAATAACTATTTGGAATGGATTGGTTTCAAAATTTTCATTTCTTATCATCATTTTCATTCTTTTTATTGTAGACTAACATGAACTAACTGCAAGAATAATTTAATCAACAATTTACTCTAAAAATTACATATATTCCTAATTTTAAATATATTGTATATACACAAGTAAAATACTTCATTGCAGATCATTAGCATGGTATACATATTCTTCAGTGATTAGGAATCTAGTCTTTTCATCACTATATATATGGTACAAGTATAAATTAGGAGTTAATAAATATCAACACATAGTTTAATCAACAAAAAAATTACTTGCACTCTTTTTTCTTCTATTTTATTTCAATAGATAAACAATAATACCTCATATTATAATACCTCATATAGAAGAAAAATGTGCACTTGAGCTGAAGCTTTAATTGAAAAGAAAAGAAGAAGAAAAACCATCTTTAGAGATGTAAAATAATCTCAAATTACTACAGGTCCTACCATACTACAAACTGAAAAGCTCTAACAAAAGCAATTTTATCACTCTGCCTAGGCATCTATGCCAAAACTATTTACTCCTTAGGCCTCATAGTAATCTGACTTTTATTTGGGTTATTTATAAGCTAAACTTTGCTAATCTTTTCATTAAAGAATATGCATCCATGAGGGTGTATGATAATCTGACCTTGTCATGATAAAACTTACTACTGACAGCTAATAATTACATTTTCAATCAATATATTGAAAATTCAAGGGCAGTACCAGTAAGACATAATTGCTGGTTGATCCACAATACTCTCACAGCCACCAAAAGATGGGGCAATGTATGGAATTTTAAGTGCATCAATGAATTTGATGGTGGTATGTAAGTCGCCATCAATCTGCATAGTCAAGCCATACACCGGTTGAGAATGAACATACCAATGAGTAGAGGTAGAAAGAACATATATCGGGCTCACGAAAGCAAGCTAAACAGATGAAAAATAGTCAACAATGCTCACATCAAAACTGACGACACCACCAAAACTAGTCATTTGCCTCTTGGCAAGTTCATGTTCAGGATGACTTTTCAAGCCAGGATAATAGACCTGAGCCACCTGTCAAAAATGTTGTCACACTATCAATTCACAATACACGATACTAACAAATAAAAAGATAAGTATTAAATTATAATCTGTCCAGTGACAAATTGCTGCATCCTATACCTTAGGATGTGCCTCTAAAACTTCGGCCATCCTCGATGCTGTCGAATTCTGTTGCTTATCGAACTCTGAACTATGTTAAGCTACAAAATATCTTAAATTACAACTTGTCTAGTTACCAAGCCCAAGACTAATTCAATCAGAACCAAAGATAAAAATAAAAAAACAATGACAACAACAACAACTAAAGTTAAAGAAAGAGAAAGCTAACCATATAAAACTTTATTTTGAAATTTGTATCTTTCATAGTCAATATAATCATTCTAAATACTATCAATATACATTACATTTTCCTACCACAAAGTTTAAGATTTAACAAAAAATTATTTGCCTGCTCTCTCAATAGAATCCAATTATCAAACAGAGCTTTAGAGATCCTAAAAGTAATAACAAATGCATAGTAGAAAAAGTATGGATAGGGATGACTGAAAATATACATATGTGACTGATGAAAAATATATCCAAGAACCTCATTTCTGAAAGCCTGGCCAATTTGAGCAGCAGCAAAAGGAAGCTTGTTCCCATTTCTGAAAGCCTGGCCAATATAACAGATGCCTCTACACCCTCAGCAAGAGATGCCTTGCTGCTACTATTGCTCCGGATTGCTGACTGAACCTGATGAAGAAACAATAACCATATAGAACTAGAATGTTTTCTTTTTTAGGTAACAAACAGAGCACTTGATTTAAGACCAAAAGGAGATAGAAACAGAGGTCTACCAACCCAACAAAACAGCACAAAACAATGGAGTGCATTAATTCAACCCCTACATTATTTTACCTGAGAAGACGCACTTTTGAGTACAGAAAGTACATGAGAGCGAATCATACCCAATGCTCGAGACTGTCATAACAAAAAAATTACTCAATTATTGGAAATGGAAACAAATTTTAGTGGAAGAATGTGCAAAAATGTAACATTATCTAATCAGCTATCTGTATAAATTTGTTTCTACCTGCAGTTGTCGAAATTTGAGTAAGTAAACGCCGGATTCAGCATGCTGTGGATTGTTTTCTACATACCTAATATAAAGTAGATAATGTTTAAGGTCATCAAGTTGATTGAGAAAATAAATGTCTCAACAAAATATGCTAGTAATTCCCTAAATCAACATATAAATTAATGGTACGACACAAGTAATATCTAGCATGGAAGGACATGTCAGTGTCACAAAATTAAATGGTCGATTTGGTCAAGTAGATTCTTTAGATATGTCAAAACATTTTTACAATGATTCCAGCAGATAAAAAAGAATAGCTATAGATGTGCTAGCCAGTCAAAACCTTGCAATTTTTTCATAGTTTGCTCAATTTTTTCCTTCTCTTCATTTAGCTTGACACATTTTTCTTCCAATATTCTGACTAAAGAGCCAATTTTTAACAGGTCCTCTTCAAAGACCTGCAGTGAAATAAAGAAACTCAAGAAATCCTAAATCCAGCATGAAATGTGTACAAGAAGGGAAGATCTATCTTCCTAAAGCTTGTGAAACTCTATAGATGAATAAAAATAATTATTACAATGGTTAGTTCGTGCCAAGATAAAAACTGCATATTCTTTGAAAAGTAATGTAAAAGTGACAATTAGTAGTTGTATGCTTGTACCTTTTTATTATTTTCAATGACCATGGAGAAGTTTTTTCCATCATGCTCCACTTTTGGATTTGGTATAGCAGGTTTGACATGAACCTGCATATGGAGTATAGCAATGGTCCAATAAGTAATGGTTTGTAAACTACTTCAACCAACAAAACAAAAACATCACATATAGCTTTTACATAGTTGTTCCCACCTCAACATTCAGACTAAGGTTTGAATGGCGAGAATTAGATATGAATGTGCTAATCTTTTCTTGCGTAAAAGAAAAGATGTTCCACAACCAGAATCCATCTTTTCTTCCATAGGATTCACTTATCTCAACATTCATTATTACAGTTTTATTGAGAAGCAGATAAAGTATTGAATTTTGATCAAGAAAGGCATCGAAGAGATTATAACTGGGCAATGAGCACTTATAATGAGTAAACAATTGAAAAATAGGACAAGAAAACCACCTTTTTTCTTTTGCGGCTGTTGCTGCGCTTCTTTAGATCTTTCTCCTTCCTATCTAAAATGAAAGATACACAGAAAGAAATACATGAGATGAGATACAAGACAGTACTAATAAGTTGAAAAGAGAAAATGAAGAAGAGAGGTTGACTCCAATAACAAGATCTGTTGTGGATGTCGAAATAATGGCGGGGTTGTTGTCCTGGGGTTGAACGACGGCTGGGCTACTGTCTTCGGGTGCTGTTCGAGGTTGTCGAATGGAGGTGGGGGCGCCGTCACTGAGGAGGTGCTGCGCGCGAGGTCAAATGGAGGTGGAGGGGGGTCACGATTGTGGCAATTTTTTTAACCTGGAAATCATTAAGAAAGTCATTCTTTAAAAAAATAAAGAAGAGAAAAAAGAATATGTTTTTTAAAAAATAGTTTTTATTAGTTTTAAAAGAAAAAATAAAATTAATACTATCAATTTTTAATAAGTATAGGTTGTGTTTGTAAAAAAAAAAATTATATTGTTTGGTAAAACTTAAAAAATAATTTTTTATTTAATTAATTAAAAATTTGACAATTAAACATAAAATGTATTTGGTAACTCTATTTTTATTTATTATTTTTTAAAATTTTAATTAAAATTTATTAAATTTTGAAAATAGAATTTTTTCACTTTCAAAATTTTTTTAAACCGTTTTCGATTTTTCCTTTTTTTTTTTTTTTTTCTCTTCTTCAAATCAACACCTCATATTGTTAAACAAAAAAATAAAAATAAAAGTCATCAAAAGTGTTTATTATTTTTTGTTTTTAAAAAAAAAAAAACAAAAATAGTTACCAAATATATTTTTATTTTTTTAAAATAAAAAAACAAAAATAAAATAATATTTCTATTTTTGCGTTTAAAAAATTCAAAAACAAAAATTTTTATTTTATTTTACCAAACTCAAAAATGGAAATATTATTTTTATTTTTGTTTCTTTATTTTTAAAAAATAAAAATATGTTTGGTAACTATTTTTGTTTTTTGTTTTTAAAAACAAAAAATAATAAATGTGTTTGATAACTTTTATTGTTAATTTTTGTTTAACCATATAAAATGAGGTGTTGATTTGAAGAAGAGAAGAAACAAAAATTCGAAACGGTTTAAAAAAAAATTGAAAGTAAAAAAATTCTATTTTCAAAATTTAATAAATTTTAAAATTTTAAAAATAATAAATAAAAATAAAGTTACCAAACACTATTTTATGTTTAATTGTCAAATATTTGATTAATTAAATAAAAAACTATTTTTTAAATGTTACCAAACAACACTATCATTAATGAATTTTTAATAAAAGAAATATTTTTTTATTAAATATATAATAAATAATTCAATTAACAATTAATATTACAAAAAAAGTATTAAAAATTTAAACAATTATTTGAATAACTCATTTAAAAACAAAATTCATTCTTTAACAAGTAGCTATTGTGTGTTGCAAATTATTAATTAATACTTTTTTATGAATATCTTTACATAAAATGTATTAAATTATATTTAAAAAAATACAAATTAAATTAGCATTGTGACAGTTAGAATCCCGTGATCCGTGGGGGGAAAGACCGGGTAAAAAGCTGTGCAATCCCACACTGCCTGGGGAAGGTCAAGTGTGATGATTCTAAGACAGTGTAGGTATGGGACTACACAGTCAAAGAGGGCTTAAATGGATTGATGGGTACTACCTATGCCAACAATATACATCTTCTTTTTGGTAGCCCATCACTTGAGAACTCCAAGCTTAACTTTGGAGCAATCTTATGATGGGTGACCTCCTGGGAAGTTTTTCCAAGAAGCGTGCGAGTGAGGACAAAACACGCTGGAAAGACTCGTGTTGGTTTGTAGGGTCAGTTGTCATTCTAAGAAGCAACCATAATGACGTGGGGCATTACAAGTACTTGATTAGAAAATTTGTATTGCATTAGACAACAATTTAAGTAGAACTATTGTCTCATGTTAAAAATAGACATGTTACAACATTCTCATTAGAACTGTCATTTCATGTGAGTTTTAATTTGCATGGCACAACAGTTTGTGAGCGACTGTTGTGTCATGTATATTTTTAACATGACACGACAGTTCTACTACAAACGTCATCTCATGCATGTTGTCTAAGTACAATTTTGTAGTAGTGTCACTACTCTACACTTTGGTTGTGTGAGAGTTTGTTTGTGTTTTCATTCTTTTGTTCTTCTTATTTACTTGTATTGTTATAGTATTGAGTTTGTAATCTTCTTCTTTTACATCTTTTTATTTACTTGTATTTTGAGCAATTGAGTTGTAATACTTATTTAATCAATATTATCTTGTCCATTGTATTTTTGCATAGAGTTGTATTTGGTTTTTCCATAATTCCATTGAGCAATAATAGATATTCTCTAACACTTCCCACATCACCACGCGTGCCATGGAGAAACCTATTTGCTACCTGGAAGGGAAAGTAAAGGGGTGAGCTAAAAGCCCAGTAAGGAAGTACAAACAACAAGCACGTAAGATACAACAATTTACAAACAATATCGTTCATCTTTATACATCATAGCATCATCGTAAGATTGGCATCAATATCATAAACGTAAACATATTACCACCATCATATCATAAATATCATAGCATCATAACAGAATCATAAACATCTCCAAACATCATAACATAATCATAACCATAACCAGACATCATAACACATTCATACACAATTCCTTGTGAACATGGCCCGCTAACTTGTCAATGCCACCCTTTGAGGTAAACAAGGGTCTCTGATCCTTGAATAACCTCGGTGCGTCCGCCCATGGAGTTACATCTTCATATCCTTAGTAACTCGGGTTACGGCTTCTTTATCCTTAGCAACCCAATTTGATGTGTCGCGTTCATCACGCTAACATCCATTCATATCATACAATATTCATACAAGCCAACATATCATCACATTATGGCATTCATAATTCATAACATTTCATTCACACAACAGTCTTACCATTCATAATATAACAATCATAAATTCTATCTAACTTCCTTACCTCAGGTCCAAGCTAAGTAAACCACAACTTCTCAACGAGCCTATACCATAATCAAAACGACATTCCTTAGTTTCACATAATTAGTAATTTTCCATTTCATGTAATTCATGTGTGCATGGGCCATGCACACATAGTATGGGTTACACACAACATACTAATATACTTAATTACACACAAGGTCATAAAAGAATAATGCTCATTCTACTTATATTGCATGCATGATCTTTCCATAAATACTACATGGTTGAATAATAGACATAATTTTGGACGTAAAAGTGAATTTTCATGTAACGTGCATACGTGGGAACGTTATGTAATTGTGTCGTTTAAAACGATAATTCTATGCGTCTTACTTCTATCGTTTTAAAAATAAAAGACTTGTAGCATGTGTTGTTTACCATTGTTTATCTTCTTAAAATTACTAGGTTGATTAAATCTCCCAAGACATTCTTTTTATTTCATAAAAACAATTTTATTTAGCCATTAAGAAAATATAAAAGACAATTTATTATTTTCAAATTACAAAGAAATAACTAAGGCATTGGAAATTATTTTAAAAAGAAAAATACATATGATTACCATGTTTCCTTAGAAAAATCAATTTAATATTGATTAATTGTGTTACATAAATGATGTGAGAAAAATATATTTTAAGTGTGGAAAAATATATTTTATTTGAATTATTTTAAGGCTTAGTTTTATGTAACATAAATTCATAAGTGTCAATTAAATAATCATTTTAAACTAAACTTTCAGCTACCATTTAATTTCTTTAAAATCACAAATAAATTAGATTCAATATTTTCCTTAATCAAAATAAAGAAAAATCTTAACTATTAAAATATACACTCATACCATATTAAAAATACTATTTTTAATATTACCATAATTTAGGGTATTAATTTATTTCAAATACTAATCAAATTCATTTTATTGAAACACACTTTACATTTTTTTTTTATAAAAATTCCAGCAATCATATTTATCATTAAAAATCACTATATTGAATTTAAAACCTCATATTTTTCTAAAAATATAATAAAAATTCTGTAGGTATTTATTTGAGGAAAATATCATTTTATTGTGACTTAAAATACCCATTTTAATTCCATAAAATCAACATAGCATTAAGGACATTACTTATGTATGCAAATCACTATACCACCAAACTTATTACCCAATTATTCACAAAAATCAGCAAGCATAATTAATCATGAAATTCATCTTTTATCTCATGCCTTTCAAAAATTCCATACAAATCATACATGTCCAATAAACACAATAAATCACAAATCCTAACATGATCTTATTATACAAATAAATCAAAGAACATCACTAACACATATTCATATACAACCTTATGAAACATTATTCTATTTCAAATGAATTCATACATGCAATCCAACAAAACAATAATAACAACATGCATTAATACATAAACACCATTATTCATATATGCCTTTATATTAAACCTAACATGTTTCTATCATTTTTCATGCATACCATAATATCATATACATCCTATCATGTTTCTAAAATCACCATTATTTCAAAACATACAAGGAAAACAATCATGATTGAACCTTTTACCCCTAGACCGAAACACTCAAGATCCACCACAAAATATCACAAAATTCTCATCTATCTTTACATGAAGCCTAGCATGCATCTATCATCATTCTTGCATATTTTTACATAAATCAATGGTCTAAAATAATCATAGCAACATAAACACAAAATACAACCCTCATATAAATCTCATCAAACACATATCCTCTCAAACATTCCCATGAGCCTCTTTAACAAACCCTATTCTTTTCATGAGAAATAAAACCAAACATAACCACCTCATCACCAACTTACAATAACCAAACCATTAAACACCACCAAAATCAACATCAAGGATAGACTCATCAATCCAACATAGGTTAAGAAAAACCATTACCTCTCTTGATTGTTGAATCAAGAATACTCTAGTAAGAAAAACCTTGTCACCTATAGGGGATTTTCAAACACCATACATCCAAAGAAAGAAACCACAAAATAATCTTAGATTAGAGAAGAGGAGAAGACTCTAATTCAATATTCAAAACACCAATAGGTTAGAACTTACCTAGGGTTTCGAAACCCTCTTCTTCTTCTTCTTCTTTTCCTTTTTTCTTTTTCTCTTCTTCCTTCTCTCTAGAAAAATGGCAGCCCTTTCCCTTCTCTCTCTAGCTTGCCACTCTCTCTCTCTTTTCCTCTCTTTAACTCACGGCAGCCAAGAGCAAAAAATGCTCTTCCAATATTTCCTTCTCTTCTTAACCTAATCCTCTCATAAAGCCTCACCAAAATAAATGGTAAGTTCTCCAATCTACTCATCTAATAAGCCTAAAATCCATTATAATAAAGAGTATTTTAAATAATAAAAATGTCAAAATTCCCTTACCCATAATAGCTATAATCTTCCAAAATTTAATTTTAATTGATTGAGAAAAATAAAAGGAATAATGCCATTTCCCTTTTCCCACTCCTTTCCGTCCACCATCTTTCCATTTCTCTTATTTTATATATTTTTTTAAATAAATAAATTAAAATCTAATAAAAGGAAATATAAGGTGTGTAGAAAATCTACACATGTGTACCATGCTACCATGCACTTGCACACACTAAATCACTAGGGTACAACACTATCTACCGTGCACCTTAGTGCATTCAACCAAATCTCACATAATCACATTTTTAAAATAAAATAAATATATATCATTTAACAAATAATTTCACAAAAATATTCTACAAAAAATTCTAACAATTAAATAAAATAACAAAAAACAACTAAATAAAATAAACAACATTTAAATAAACAATTCACCACACTTAACACTTAAATAAAATAAAACACAAAAATTTTAATAAACTAAAAAAAAAAAAAAAATTGGTGCACTACAAAACACTCACAAAGATAAATACAAAAATGGGCAAAAGGACTTATTTGATAAGTAAAATATTTTTCTATGAACTAAACATAATTATTGTATAATTATGTGTAATTAATTAATTGAAAATTAATTAATTATTTGATTTAACAAAAATATAATTAATGTTGAATTAATTTATTTTTGGGATTTTTTTATATTTAAATAATGATGAAAATTGGGAAAAATCACATGCCCTCCCTGGCGTGGTGGACATGTAGTACAGTGCACAGTCACTATGCTACACGCATAAGAAGCTTCTAGAAGACTCTCGGTTCAACAATTTTAGTTATTTAAATATTAAATAAATAATGAGATATTTTAATATGATTAAAATATTATTATTTAAACAAAATCTGATAACTGAAATTGTTTAAAATAACTAATATTTTATTTTTTAATATATTGGATATATTAAATATAGGAGATCGGTTTTTCAGAGCGATACTTTTTAGTGATAGAATATAGATCGTGAAATCTCCCTGAGAGAAATAGAACAGTGCTACAAGCATAGGTCACTGTTCTTCATAAATTTAGGTCCAAACTTTATCAGATCTCATGTGTTGAGAACATCTGATAAATAGATTTTGCCTATTGTTTTTTATATCGAGCCCACACTCATTCTTTGTGTGTTGAGAACATTTTGGAAGATCTTGGTGTGAGATCTCAAGGATTTTAGCCGTACAAAAAGATAGCAGCAAGGAAGGACTTGAGGTAATTTTTTATTCATTACTTTGATTCAATATATATGTATATGTATGTGAAGAAGTATATCTAGAAATCTTGTGGGTTTAAATTAACAATTTTGATTGTTGTTCCGCTGTGCATAATCTTTGATTTGATCTATAAAAACCAACAAATGGTACCAGAGCCATATTCACACACACATATATATATATTGAATCTGTGTGGATTTAGTTTGATGCATTTATTTATTTATGATAAATGAATGGATTGCTTAATATGATTAAATGCATGGAAATGTTGAATCGTTAATTGTATGGTGTTTTTGGGTTAAGATTTGTTCATGATTAGATCATTGTGTAAGTCATTAAGGGGAATAGGATTTAAGTAATTTTATTTGGTTTTTTGAAATCATAAAATTGGAATTCCAATCACACGAAGTCAAAACGAAGCCTGGGATTCAGAATTCAGCCACCGTTCCTCCGAGGCCATCCTCCAAGCCACTGCTGGGGACGTCGTACGGACATCCTTATAGACTGTAGGGTTCTATACAGTGGGCCCCGACAGCACCTTCAAGTGCCACGTGTCCCCGTCTTACTGGTCTATAATTTTTTATTTTTCTGAAATTAATCTGCTATTTTTAAAAAAATTTAAAATGTTAAATATCCTATTTGTTAGAAATTTGATATTTAAATAATGAGATAATTTTGTTATCCTAATAAACTTTTTTGAATATCTTATTTAATTTTTTTTTAAAATAATAGATTTTAATTAAATTAAAATTTTTTTTTAATTAGTGGAAAATAAAATTATGATTATTTAAAATTTTTGTTTTAATTAATCAAGATAATTAGAAAATTGTTTTCTTATTATTATTCTGGACCAACGATACATATCCTATCGAAAGTAAAGTGAAGAAGCTCGATGGAGATCAAGACGTTTTTTTTATTTTAATTTAATTTTATAAAGAGGTTGTAAAATTAGAAATACCCAAAAGCACCCGGTTCAACATTTATTGTTTATTTATCTAAATAATTATTTTCATGTGATTGATAATATGTTCATGCATTTTGTGCCATACATAAAAAAAACCCACACAGTCATAATCATGCATCTCATTGGTAGAAACATGATTATTAGGATTGTCCTATATATTTATATGATTTGTTTTGCGAAACCAATTGCATATAAATTACTTAGTTTTATTCTTTGAAAACTTGGTAAAATATCACACCGTTTTTGTAAGTCTTTATGACTTAATTTCATTAAACCAACTTTATTTTAAAATTGTTTTTTAGTAAAGTTTAGATAAACATAATTGGTAATTTAAAATTGGAAATGGACCTAGAAACTAGCTTTCTTACCAATTTTAATTATGTTCATAAGGTTTAAAGAATCTATAATGAATTTGGAAATAATTAGGCTAAAAACACTTATTTCAAAATAGTGAGCGGGAGAGGGTTGATAACTCAACATCACTCGTGGTCTCCATTATTAATATAACACTGTGAGATATGAATAGCGCCTCGCGGCAACTTTGTTTCTGCCCCCCTATGGAAGGTGTCTAGACATGTCAATAGCAAGGTGATATTTCTTACAAAGATAGGAACTAATTATGTATTTTAGGTTTGACCGACCCTAAGGCGGGATGTCCTAAGTTAAGTCATGAACTCCGAAATAATGGGTTACACTCACAAAGTTATGATTAAGCTTTTGCAGTGGATAATCATAACTTGACCAAACTAAGCGGTACTTTAATGTTTAAAAGAGAAAATAATGAGTTATTTTAAGTTTTAAACAATAAACATAAGAATGTCTTATAAATTCTCTAAGATTAATTTGACCGACCCTAATGCGACACTTTAATTGTTAGAAAGTTTTATCGTGGAAATTAAACTTTATTTTATGTGTTTTAATTGTGCTCATACATCACGTTTAATTTTCGAAACTTTGATATTTATTTTTCTAAATATAATAATATGTGTATTTATTTATTTATCCCCAGAAAAAATGCCTATTGGTGAATTACACACCGATGCTTTTCTCAAATCTTTGGTTTTTAAACCTGAAAATATGCAACACGGGTTTCGAGGCATGTTGACCATTTTTTCTTATAAAAAGATGATGTCAATTGTTTGTAACAAACCTCCAACAGAACCACCTATTGCTACTAGCTATGAAGCAGAAGAAAAATATGCAAATTGGATGAAATCTGATCGGTTGGCACGATATTGCATGCTTTCAACCATGCCTCACGAAACAAAGGAAAAATATATACACTATAACTCAACATATGAGATGTGGCGAGCAATGATAGAGGAAGTCTTTGCTCAGTGTCATCGTTTATATCAAACGGAAAAGGTAAATAAGATTTACATATATTTTTCAACTTTGAATAATAGATTCAAATACTATGAATATCATATTCAAATTTTTGGATAGTAGATTCAAAAATATATGCCACTAATCTATTTTTCTTTTGTTATTTTTCCTTTTACAGAATCAGAACCCTGAAAAGGAGGAAGAGACTGATGAGGATTTAAATAGCAAGTAAAGAGATGGAGAAGTTGGAGAGTAGTTTTATTTAGTAATTTTATTGTTAGAAATGTTAGATTTCTTTAAACAAAGAAAACTACTGTCTAGAAATATAGATTATTATTAGTAATTTTGATTATTAATGTTTAGAAATTTATTTCTATTTTTGCATAACATTTATTTCTTTATTAATAAAGTAGTTATTATTTAAAGAAATTATCTATTTACTTGTTATGAAAAATGTTTTGGGATAAACAAAATTTACATACTTATAATGAATGATTTTTTTTTTATAATTCTGAATTATTTAAAACAGCTAATCCTAGATCTATTAAACTGATTACGATAGTGAAACATATCTGTGGCACTTGAGATTGGGTCATATTGGTCTAGACAGAATAAATAGGCTTGTAAAGGATGGTCCTTTAAGAAAACTATCTATTGGATCTCTCCCAATTTGTGAATCCTGTCTAGAAGGGAAAATGACCAAGAGACCTTTTTCTCCTAAAGGTTCAAGAGCCACAAAACCACTTCAGCTAGTACATACGGATGTTTGCGGTCCACTTAATATACATGCAAGAGGAGGTTATGAATATTTCGTCACTTTCATTGACGATTATTCAAGATATGGTTACCTGTACTTAATGCAAAGAAAATCTGAAACTTTTAGAAAGTTCAGAAAATTTCAAGCAGAGATTGAAAAGCAATTAGGTAAATCACTGAAAGCTCATAGATCTAATCAAGGAAGAGAGTACTTGGATTGTGAATTCAAGGACCATTTGTGTGAGCATGGCATTCAATCCCAACTCACTACATCTGAAACGCCACAGTGAAATGGTGTTTCAGAAAGATCGAGCACAACATTATTAGATATGGTTAGATCAATGATGAGTTTCTCATCATTACCACTGTCATTCTGGGGCTATGCGATTCAATGTGCTCTAAACATATTGAATGTTGTTCCATCTAAGTCTATCCAAAGAGACACCCATAGAATTATGGAATGGTTGTAAACCTAGTTTACACCATTTTTTCGAATTTGGGGGTGTCCTGCACACGTGCTTAAAGGGAAGACCGGGAAGTTGGAATCACGCTCTGAAGTGTCATGTTTGTGGGATATTCCAAAGAGACTAGAGGTGGAATTTTCTATAGTCCAAAAAAAAAACATTTGTATCGACAAATGCAACTTTTCTTGAATATGACTATGTTAATAACCACAAACCTCGCAGTAAGTCTTTATCCTAAAACCTTTTAATAATAAAGATTTGTAATTCATATCATAACTGATGATCATTTATAGATCAACCTAAATCCTGAGTGTTCATGAACTCCTGTTCATGTTTATTAAATCTTTTAATTCATTTGTTAAGGTCTCTTCATAGAATGAGGCTAATGACTTTTGTTTTGGAGATTTGATATCATGGATGGCTGGGAACATGTATCAACAATATAGAATCTAATCTTTCCTAACGGATCGTATATTGGTTCCTTTAAGGGTTAATTCTGGAACTGAATGATTTGGAGCTCAAATCTATAATTAGATTATAGATTAATTGTTCACTAGTGAATTAATGGTACTTAAGGAATAAGAAGTAAATTAGAAAGGTAAAATGGTAATTCTTCCATTCTAATTTATGAACTAATTAATTAGAGGGTTGAACTATTGTAAGATGGTTATATCAATGGACAACTTAAAATAAGATTTCTGTAAAAGTATATCTATAACATAAAGAGTTCAATTCTGAATTCATAGTGGAGAAATATTAGAATTAATATATTAACTATTATGATTAAAGAGTTTAATTATTTAGTTTTAATTTATTGGAGCTTAATGTTATAGGTCCATAGTCCCCGAAATGGCTCAAACAAACACTGACAAAGATAAATAAAAAAATGAGCAAAATGACTTATTTGATAAGTAAAATATTGTTCTATGCACTAAACATAATTATTGTATAATTATGTGTAATTAATTAATTAAGAATTAATTAATTGATTTAACAAAAATATAATTAATTTTGAATTAATTTATTTTCGGGATTTTTGGTATTTAAATAATGATGAAAATTGGGAAAAATCACATGTCCTCCCTGGCATGTGGTGGACGTGTAGCACAGTGCACAGTCACTATGCTACACGCACAAGAAGCTTCTAGAAGATTCTTGGTTCAAAAATTTTAAATATTAAATAAATAATGAGATATTTTAATATGATTAAAATATTATTATTTAAACAAAATCTGATAACTAATTAGGTATTTTTAAAATTTTTTAAAATAACTAATATTTTATTTTTTGATATATTAGATATATTAAATATAGGAGATCAGTTTTTCCGGAGTGATACTTTTCAGTGATAGAAAATAGATCATGAAATCTCCCTGATAGAAATAGAACAGTGCTTCAAGCATAGGTCATTGTTCTTCATAAATTTAGGTCCAAACTTTATGAGATCTCATGTGTTGAGAACATCTGATAAATAGATTATGCCTATTGTTTTGTATAGCGAACCCACACTCGTTCTTTGTGTGTTGAGAACATTTTGGAAGATCCTGGTGTGAGATCTCAAGGATTTTAGCCATACAAGAAGATAGCAGCAAGGAAGGACTTGAGATAATTTTCTATTCATTTCTTTGATTCAATATATATATATGAATGTGAAGAAGTAGATCTAGAAATCTTGTGGGGTTAAATTAAAAATTTTGATTGTTGGTCTGCTACATATAATCTCTGATTTGATCTATAAAAATCAACAAATGGTTCTAAGGTTCCAGCTGCCTAAACCAAACATATCCCTTTTTGCCAAAAAGTCCAAAATTCCCTTATAACTAACTTAGATCCTCTAGTGAGCTCAAGGGAAATTCCATCAATTGCCATTTCCCGTAAATCCTCCAGTGTTCCTCTAAATCCCAAACTACCTCAAAATAATAATAATTTAATCTCCCATTACCAAATAAATCCCAGTAATGTACTAAATTACCAAAATACCCCTAGGCTCACCCCGAGTCGGGTATTTAATCACCATTGTGATTTTTCTGCTACCTTGCTTACCAGGATCGCCTCGCATCGAGTAACCCAAATATATCTACATAATAATGTGGTCTCAATCACACACACGCATATCTACAATTATACCCTCAACGGGTCAAATTACTAAAATGTCCTTCTTATAAGAAACGGGCCCACACACATATTTAATATTTCTAAACATGCAAGCATAGTTATATTATAATATAATTCACATAATGACATGCTCATACTATATTAGCACATAATTAAAACAATTATTGCCTTCCGCCCCTTTAATCCAGGCACTAAGCCATATTAAGGAATTTGGGATGTTACATATTTCGTCAGGCAAGTTATAAAGCAAGAAATAACGAGCCAAATGATTGGACTTACTCCAATCACTATATTGTTCATGTTCTTCATAGCCATGTGAAAAGGATGTAACTGATGGGGGTCTTCAACAACCGCATTCATTAACATTTTAGTTTTGAGAATGATCATTATTCCCGAAAACAAACAATGCATGTCATTAAGATCAAATGTGAGAGTTTCAAGGAAGATATCAAGGGTATGTTTAGGAGATGGCATGACTTCTAGAATAAATAAATAATATCATGAAATGAATTTTAGCACATATTATGAATGTCAGTAAGTTTTAGAATAGTAAATATGATGCACTAATGCAACAAATTTAAATAACACATAAAAATAATTATTACTAATTCCATGATAAATTAATTAGAAAATTAATGGATCAGCCTTAGGGTAGGTCAGAATAATCTCAAATTCCATAAGTGAAAACTTAAAATCAACTATTTTCTCTTTTGACTTACGAATAACCGCTAGTTTGGTCAAGATTAACTTGTCCGCTCGAAAGCATAGTTAACCTTTCTGAGTGTAACCCATTAGTTTAGATTAATAAGTTAACTCAAGAGTGTGTCTTAGGGTTAGTCAAACTTGAAATGCCTCATTCAGTCCTATTCTTTAAAGTAGTTAACCTTGAATAATAACATAGTAAAAAACCTTCCTTAGTGAGATGTGAACAAAGGAGCCTCAAGGCTCATTCCATGAAACATTGGTGTTAACTAATAATGGAGACCATAGAAGTTATTGTTATTACTCCTGCTTTCACTCAATATTTTAGAATGTGTTCTCTTAAAACATCATATTCTTTTAATTAATTAAATTAATCAAATTAATTTACCGAATGATATTCTAATAATTACTAATCTCATTAATCATTTAATCATTGTTGTACCCTAAAAATACCAGCTCAATTTTCTTGCTCGGGGTACAACTGACACGTAATTAACAAAGGTTGCAAGACTTTAGAAAATATTTCGTTAACTCTAGACGCAACAACTAGAGGCTGTGTCACTAAGTCTGGGACAACTCAGGATCCTTCAGATTGTTTGAAGTGCTGATGACCGGTGTCTAGATCGCCTTCATTAGGCTCGAGCATTATCTAAGCCAAGTCATCCTGCTCAAGTCATATCCAGTTCGAGAATGGCATCTAGCTCGAGGTGGTTCAAAGATGCGCATATGGAAGAATCCCTACAGACTCGAATGCCTAATATGTGCAATAAATGCACATGATCGTTAAATACATTTATTGATTGATGTAAACAGAAATAGACTTAATTAGGGTATTTACGTATCTATTTATTTGGGAAATTACCCAATTCTGTATGCTACCATTCATGTTACGGTAACCCAATATTGTCCATCACAATTCCCTATAAATATAAGGGAAATTGGCAAAAGGGACATACATCTTGTAGTCGAAAACTCTACTGAAATTGTCATAAACATTCTCTTCAAGAGTTCCTAAACAAGAATAAGAGTGACTCGTGGACTAGGCGGATTTTAACCACTGAACCATGTTAAAAGTTTGTGAATTTACATTTCCAGTTTATTAACAAGCTTAATCTCTCTAATCATATTTCTTAATCCCCTATTGCCAAAAAAGCACGTCAAGAGATTAGTGCTTTCATCGAGAGAAAGATTAGGCTTGAAATTTGTTAGAGAATATTCAACATAACAATCAACATGGTGGTAACTCGCTCTATACGTGACAATGAATCAGAGAGATATGGGGATTATGGAGATTACCGTGTAGTTGACCCAACTGGAGAGGGTACCTTGTGCAGTGCGATCTTGGAAAATAGCACATGAACCAAGACGATCCTAAAAGTTCTGCTTTGCACCCTCCAAATCCAAATGCTGGATATTTGACTACCATCGAAATAGAGAACGCCTATCTAAGGACCCACCTTGCCCAGGCTAACAAGCGAATAGATGAGATATTGGTTCGATTACCTCTCCTTGAAACCGATGAGAATGTCGGAAGGAGGCAATTAGATCCCACCAATCTTGGTCCTAGATGAAAAATCGACCCAAAGTGAGTCGTTCTATCATAACAGCAACCCCGAGCTCCGTGCCTTCTGAATGGACTCCTAGAAACAAGCCACGTGCTAATAATTTCATGAATGAACAAGTGACTCACACTCAAAGAAATCAACCTAGTCAGACAGGGCGAGTTGAGATTGCATCGAGAAGGGTGGAGGCCCCTATAAATCCACCAGCACCTCAACCAGCAGCTCAGGTGCAAAGAAACGAATCTGTGTTGCCACCAAATTGTGAAATTGGGGTAGACAGTGGGCTAGCTGATCCGGTGCGTCCTGGCAGAAGACGAATATCCTTGCAAATAAGGCACCCTCCATCTCACACCTCGCATACAAAGAAATGTTTCGGTTCGTAGGAATGACAGGAGAAATGATGTACCTGTAGAAGATACATATGTCCTACAATCTCACAGGAACAATCAAGCCACACGACCTCAGCCGCGAGTAGTAAACTTCGTGAATGGTAGCTATTGGATGGAGAGCCATTGTGGGGGGAGAATTGAGAATGTACGCAACACGCACTCCTAGAGACATGAGAAGGACCTGAGAAATCTATTGAGCTCAACCCAAAGGTTGCGTTCCAATCCTCAGTCTGATCTGCACGACCATCTAAACGTGCAAAGAGGACAGTCAGCTCGTTACAATGATCTGAGTTACGATCAGATGATTGGAAATCTGTCAATTGTGCATGATAATGGGGACAACCTCCCTAACCGAGCTCTGGCTTGGAGGGAAAATAACCCATATAACATGCAAGATAGGATGGGATCTGGTAACTAGATCCCAAATAACATAGAAACGAAGGTTCCAACTCTTGAATGACTAGCCTTGATGGAGGAGCTAATGAAGAGACTTTTGTCAAGGAAAAACGTGGATGATTGTGATTCTTATGAGGAGGTCGCGCCTTTTGCTCCTCATATTGCAGTAGCTCCCTATCCTATGGGCTTCAAAATGCCCAACATGCCCACATGCGATGAAACAACTGACCCGTCAAACGACATCGGGACCTTCAACATTTTGATGGGATCCCACAACGCCGACATCAACCTACACTGTGTCCTGTTCCCAGCCATGTTAACAGGACCAGCCAAGTTATGGTTCAACAAGTTTCAAAGGCACTCAATCAATTTTTGTAAATAGTCATCCACAAAGTTCAAAAAGCGATTTCGAGCTGCGAAAGAAGTTCGAGTAGAAGCTAACTCACTGGCCAATATAAAATAGCAACCGAGAGAATCCCTTAAGGCATACATCAACTGATTCACAAAGATATCAGCTCAAGCTAGGGACGTTGATTATAATGCCAAGCTCATTGCCATGCGGTCAGGAATCAATGTCAGAGGAAAATTGTGGAAGGAACTCCAAAGGAAATGAGTGAACAGTACAGACGAGTTCTTGGTTCAAGCTCATTAATGGATTAACATGGAAGAAGCGGAGTATGCAATTGCAGAAACCAACCAGACCCATATTCAGCCCTGGAGTGGCAACAAATGGTGTTGCTATGACTCAGCCTTTGGTCCATAACAATCAGACAATGAATAACAAAAGAAAAGGGAATGGTTAGGGTGACCAGACTATGTCCAAAAAGAATAAGCTCGGGGAAAAGTACACTTCTATCATGACCACATATACTGACCTAACAGAAACGCGGGAACATATTTATCTGTCCATCTTCCATGGAAGAAGCCAGAGCCCCTGAAGCACCAGTAGGCAAAGAAAGATCCGACTAAATTTTGTCATTTTCGTAACGACATCGGCCACAACACTGACGATTGCCATCAATTAAAGGATGATATCGAGACACTTGTCCAAGTGGGATCGTTAGCGCAATTTTTTGGAATAGGGTAGCTCCTAATCAACCAGCAGCGCAAAATCCTCAACCAGCTCCAGGGAACCAAGCCAATTCACCAACACCTCTCCCTACTCCAGGCAGTCAGATCTTCCCTCCACCTGTCAAAGGAATGTAAATAGTCACTACTGCAGGCAGACCTCATCAAGCAAGTATGAGCAATGGAGCTTAAAAAAGATATGTTCAGGAGCAAAAAACTCATGAGGGCGCAGTATTTACTTCGGAGCAGAGGTTATCTAAACAATAGTGATTGGATAAACAACCAATCATTTTTATGGAAGAAGACGCTAGTCACGTCCAATTTCCTCATAATGATCCGCTGGTGATAACAATTTAGCTCGCTAACCATAGAGTAAGAAGAATCTTGATTGACAATGGAAGCTCGGTGAATGTGACATTCAGGCCCACTCTTGAAAAATGGGATTATTTGTGGCCGATCTTAAGGCGACCTCCATGACTCTTTATGGGTTTTTGGGAGAATGAATTGCAGCAATAGGTACGATCAAGCTCGTAGTAACTCTACGAGATGAAGCTTGAGTTGTTGCCAAGATGCTTGAGTTCAATGTAATTGAGTGTCCAACTACCTACAACACAATCTTGGGTAGACCAGTGGTGATGGAATTTGAAGCCATAACTTATATTCACCATTTGGCCATAAAGTTCCCCTCATCCATGGGGATATGCACGGTAAGAGAGAATCAACTTACTGCCAAGGAATGCTACAAAATTTCCATGAAGGGCAAATCACAACCTGGGAAGCAAGCCATGGTGATAGTTGAAGAGAATGAGGAGCCTCAGGCAATGGTTACCATTGCTGAAGAGGTAGAAGAACCTAATAGGTAAGACAACGAGGTTTCCCAATCAGAGGAAATAGACCCAAGAATATGTGAAGACCGATTTGAACTTTAGGACTTAGAGGAGCTAGAAGAAATAATTCTCAATCCAGAGACACCTTGGAGAGTGGTAAAGATTGGAAAGAATCTAGGAGCTAAACGAAAAAAGGAATTGGTCGAGTTTCTGAGGAAAAACCCCGACGTCTTTGCCTGGACACACAAAGATATGGTGGGGATTAGTCCGAGTATTATTATGTACAACCTACACCTGGAAAAAAAATTGCCTATGAAGAAGCAGAAATGAAGGCTATTAAGGAAGGAGCGAGGAGAAGCTTTAGAGGAAGAAGTTGCTGGCTTACTGAAATGCGGATTCATTACGGAGGCAAAGTACCTGAACTGGATTGCCAATCCCATTCTGGTTCCAAAGCCAAACGGAAAATGGAGGACCTGCATTAAATTATCCAACCTCATCAAAGCTTGTCTAAGAGACTGTTTTCCACTACCAAGAATAGAACAACTAGTTGACGAAACAGCCGGCCACGAGCTCATGTCCTTCATGGACGTGTATTATGGATATAACCAAATCGCGATGAACCCTGCGGACTAAGAGCACACCAGCTTCATGATTGAACACACTGTATATTGCTACAAAGTTATACCATTTGGACTAAAGAATGTTAGTGCCACGTATCAGAGGTTGATCAATAAAATGTTCATGGACTAGATGGGGAAAACATGGAAGTGTATGTTGTTGATATGCTCTTCAAGTCAAAAACTACCAATAACCATGTATCTGATATGGAAGAATGTTTTGACGTTCTGAGAAAGTATGATATGATGTTGAACCCCCAGAAATGTACATTTGGGGTCTCATCGAGGAAATTTCTTAGCTTCATATTTAACTCAAGGGGGATCGAAGTAAACCCTGAAAAAATCATATCGCTATTAGAAATGTCATCGCTCAGGTCGCAGAAAGAAGTCCAGAGCATAACTGGAAAAGTCGCAGCCTTAATTCGGTTCACATCCATGTCGATAGACAAAAGTCTTCCCTTATATAATTTTCTCAAGGGAAATAGACGATTTAAATGGACAGAAGAATGCGAACAAGTATTTCAAGATCTGAAGAAGCATCTAGCTAAACCCCTTGTTTTATCAAAACCAGTTGTTGGGGAATGCCTATACATGTACCTTGCAATAATAGAGAATGCAATCAACGCTATGTTAGTTCAAGAAGAAAATTGGCTGCAGAAACCAGTGTAAAACATAAGTATGAGGCTTCTGGGAGCTGAATTATGATATCCTCTAATTGAGAAGCTCGCGATCTGCCCAATTTTGGCCTCGAGAAAGCTCATGCTGTATTTTAAATCGCACACTATACACATCTTAACCAATAAACTTTTAAGGTAGGTCTTGCAAAAGCCTGAAGCATCCAGACATCTATTAAAGTAGGCTATCGAGCTCAGTCAGTTCGAGATGTTGTACAGGCCATGAACAGTAATAAAGGGCCAGGCGCTCGCCGATTTTGTAGTTCAATGTACTGGATTCCAAGATGAGCCTATGAGGGAACCAACACAAGAATTGTGGAAACTCTTTGTTGATGGACCATCCAACACAAATGGATCAAGTGCTAGAACAAGCCTAATTACACCTAAAGGACATCGCTTCCATACAACTCTCAGATTTGATTTTGATGCATCCAACAATGATCTAGAATATGAGGCTCTATTGGCTGGAATTTGAGTAGCAAAGGAGCTGAAAGTGAAAGCAATACAATGCTTCAGTGACTCTCAACTCATGGTTAATCAAGTGTTGAGGGAATATCAAGCTCGAGGAATCAAAATGGCAGCTTATTTAGCTAAGGTAAAAAGCGAGATGATAGAGTTTGAGTTCATCTCCATCAAAGAAGTCCCTTGCGAGCAAAACACCAACGCTGACGCTCTAGCTCGACTCACCACCACTAAAGAAGAGGACACATTGAGTATAGTCTCCGTTGAATTCTTAGAAAATTATAGCATAGAAGGGATCGAGCTAATTAGCTCGTTGCCTACTAGAAAAGCAGGACTTCGCTATGCGGTTGTCGCAATCGACTACTTTACAAAGTGGGTTGAGGTCGAACCTCTGGCGACTATAACCTCGAAGAAAGTTCTAGACTTCGTAGTGAAGAGAATAATATGTTGTTTGGGGCTCCCAAAGAAGATCGTGTCTGACAACGGAACTCATTTTGACAGTGATCTGTTCACAAATTTCTGCAAAAAAAATATGGCATAATTAAGAGTTTCTCTTTCGTGGCATACCCACAGGCCAATGGGCAGATTGAAATCGTAAATAAAACTCTTAAGGTGAGTCTAAAGAAATGATTAGAGGATGCTAAGGGGCTATGGCTTAAACACCTCCCACAAGTGCTCTAGGCTTGTAGGACCTCACATCGCATCTCAACTGAGCATGCTCCGTACTCCCTAACTTTTGGAAGCAAGTTATGATCCTATTCGAGGTTATGGTTACGTCACATAGGCAGAGAAACTTTAGCCATGAACGGAACCACGACCTGCTTAATGCATCCCTAGATCTAGTGGAAGAACTATGAGAAGAATCTCAGTTGTAGCTCACCCATTACCAACAAAAGGTGACGCGTTATTTCAACTTGAAGGTCAAAGAGTGGAGACTCGAGTTAGGAGATTTAGTACTTTGAAGGGTATTCCTAGCTAACAAAGACCCTAAAGATGTTGTAGTCTGACCAAACTAGGAAGGACCCTATCAGATCGTGGAGATCTTACTGGAAGGAGCCTTCAAACTAGTTTAGTTAAATGGAGAGATGGTTCCACAAACTTGTATCTCAAAAGTATTACAAATGATAAGAAATCTTTATTAGAATTTATTTTATCTTTTGTAAGGCTTAAGTATAAAAGCCATATTTTCTGTTATTTGAATTTGAATAGTATAAGGTTGTTGTGTAATTTAAATACCACGACAGAATTTTTCAATTTATTCTTGTTATTTAGCATGAGTTGATTATGTGAAAGTGATCTAGAATATTTTTAAATTGTTATCACTTGGGGGGCATATAACCCTCAATAGTCTTTGGAATATTCAGCAAACTTAAGGTAAATTTTTGCAACTTAGAATTTGGAAATTTGGAAAATCTATTGCTTTTTAAAGCTCGAGTTTTCAAACCAATTCTAAATGCAAACAAAGTTAAGAAAACACATTAAGAAAATAAAAATCCTAGAATTTAACTAGGTACAAAAATCCTGGAGATAAACCAGGTTTAAGGCCTGAATCCTAACAGATATGAGCAAATAGGCGATCAAAACTCTTGGATATAACCAGGTCAATGACTAGAAATTAAATGGTCAAACCATATAGCACATGTCTTGACCTAAAAAGCACTTCCTACTACTATGCAAGTGTGTAAAAACTTCAAAGGTTTATAAACACGCTAATAATCAATGGAAAGGGGGAGCATAAAGATTAAACATGCCTCCTTACAAGAGTTTTCCCTCTCATCCCCAGCTCCAGTAGTTTGCTCCTAGGATGACACATCTTCCTCTCCTCCATCAGCTCTGGCCCTAGAAGCCATCTCCACTGTCTCCATGGGCTCATTTCCCAACTAGTCCAGAAACATGGCGAGATACCGCCCTCAAATTTTGGCATCGAGTAACGACAAATCCCCATCCTAATTGTACGCCCAAAACCGATAGAACATCTCCTCCAAGGAGTTCCCTATCAAGGCCCTATGGCCTTTCACTTGAAGATCAAGCTCCTCGATCCGGGTAGCATCCTCCTTGGCCTTGGACAGGGATTTCTCCTCGACCTCAAAATCCTTTAGCCTAAGATCTTCGATATCCTTCAGAAGATGATCACCTCCAAAGCTTGTGCCTTAGAAATTTTATTGTTATTCTGGGAGGTTTCCATAGCTTCCTTGGCCTCTTCCACCTCAGCACTAATTCTAGCAATGCCCCATATGTGAGCCATGCAGGACTGCAACAAAAAATTAATGAGGGGTTAGTTCATGAAAACATGGAACTAAAGAGGAGGATAAGGATAGGACTTATGGTTAAAGACATCCCCAATGTAGAGTCAAGGACGGTCGCTAAGGGTTTCCCTTCTATGGCTTGCAACTCTCTAGTGCTGACCTGGTTTGCATGCCCCATCATATGGTTCATGATATTCTGGAGCAAACCACACAGGGGTTCTGGATGTTTCCCAACCTCAATGTGAGGACCTGGGATCGTGACAATTGGGGTTGCGGCTTGGACGACCTCGGGGATATTCATAGGATCATGAGGATCTGAGGAGGAGCATATTTAGTCATAAGCATGAAAGACTGGGGCTGCTTCTCGCTAGAGCCAGCTCCCTTGGTTTTGGCTGGAGATCCAGAATAGCTCCAGTTCCGGGTGTAGACTTCTTCAAAATCCTCGGCCTCTTGACAGTGGGGCCGGTGTTGAAGATGTCCTAGAGGCTCATATCTTCTTCTAAAGGAACAAACAGAAAAGGTAGAACAAAGAATTATAATTCTAAATGTGTACACAACAAGAAGTAATAGAACAAGAGCCCTACCCTCCAAACTAGAGAAGGAAACTACTACGATTAGTTCCAAATTATGGATCGGGCTACACACAACCTCTAACTCTTGGATTATTGGGGGAGGGGGAGACTCTAACATTACTACTTTGTGGGACTTACTAGGTCTGGGTTCCTCATCTGGACTAGGCTCATATTCAGCCTACCTAATACCTAGGGTAAAGGAACCATGATACAAGGAATGCCATGATAGGAGGTTTGTACAGTATTGTTCCAAAATGGTGGACCTAAAGTGTAAAGTGTTATCTACTGCTATGGTCTACTTAGGGTAGGCAAAGTCATTGCAAACAACCAATTGGTCGATGCACTGATGCAAGGTTACATCCAGGTCCGGGTCTTCGGGATGTCTGCTCACGAGTTGCCTTGGATTGAATCGTGAAAGTAAAAAACTGGAAGCAACTCGATTGATTTCCCTATCATTATTACCTTGGCCAAAGAAACAGGCTATTGTCCCTGATTCAGCATGACCTTGTTCATTATTCTGCCCGCCTTTGGTAATCTTCCTCTTACACACCAACGATGTGACCTCCTCGTCTTTCTCAACCTCCTCAATGAATGGAGGTAGACTATTGGGGGGGACCTCGAGGCCTGATGGCCAGGGTTTGATCTTCCCTTATCATCTTGTAGGCCACCACGGTGGCATCATTCACCACTACCTTGAACTCTTTCTCCTCGGTAGAAGTGCTGGCCAGAGTTTTGTATTGACCCCCAAGAGTCTCAGACAGCGCCGTTCTCTTATAAATAGCTACACAAGATAAACAACTCGTTCAAAATAAGTAAAACTCAGCAAAAGTAAGGAATTTAGATGAAGAGTTTAAAAGTTAAGATACTTACGAGGTCGGCTGAAGTAACGATGTTTGTAGTTCCGGAATCCGTTTTACATAAAGAACTGTTCTTTGAAATCACTCAGATGGCTGGGGAGGTCGATGATGCTGGTGGATTTGGGAAACTAGGTGAGGTAATAAAAACCATTACCTCAGATTTTAATGTCTAGATTAGCCTTCAAAAAGAAAAAAATATAAAATATCCTCTATGGTGGGGACCCCCCACTTGTTCTTGATGAATATATATTTTAACCCTGCGAGGAAGCGATATGAATTTCGCTGGAGATGAAATGGGGCAAGCTTCACGTAGCTCAAGAAGTCCACAAAGTACTGATCCAGAGGGAGGAAGGCACCTGCCTTCAGGTGTTCATCACTCCAGGCCCCGAAGTCGTCCTCCAATGGGGCACAGCTCCGCTCACCTTCCAATGGAGGTTGAGTGTATAAGTTGGTTTTCATCTCAATCCCATGACTTAGCATTATTTTATTCACCTTGGATTGAGAATTAATTTGAGACACAATCCTCTCGGCATCGAAGAAACTGTTAGGTCCTACATCGATGGGGATCTCGGGGGCGACCTGCTTATCCCTTTTTTGAGAAGAGGAGCCTGCCAGTGTCTTTTTTCTTTTAAAAGGCCATGACGATTGTGTTTTAGTTCACCTAATTACAAAATGACTCACTAGAGGCGACCTAGGGATGTTACCTAATTCTAATAACAGAAGAAATGGTGGCTTAATATTCTAAGGCTTTACTACTCAACCTAAAGTATCTATGGGCTAAGTTCTGGCTTAATACCCTGATGTGTGGCCTCACGTGTGCCCCTAATTCACGCGCTCAAATATCGGGAAGGTACTCAAACTTTGAAATTCATGTGTCGGACATGGTGGATTTTAAAAGCGGTTTAATGCTAAACTACCCTAGTACCATGTCTCTTAAGCTACCTGGATTTTAGCCTAAACCCTTCACCTTCCAGGCTAAAGACTAGTACATTTAACCTCTAAACTTAGAAAAACCAAGAACAATTACCTATTTTTATGCATTTAAGTTAACCGTTTCTAGCCCTATTTGCGTTGGCCTATTATAACCCAAACTAATCTCGTGCAGAACCAAAATAAGGCAAAAACACACTGGAAAATTTTATAAACTTGTCAAAAAAAAAAAACTGAGTAAAAATAAATTTAAACCAGAGTAAAGATTTACTTATGGATTGGTTCTTGATCGAGGTAGTAAAAGGATGAAGAACAGCGAAGATTACAGAAAATCTCAAGAGGAAACCATTGAAGGGGTTGAAGGCGTTTATGAGAAAAAATACAGTTAGAGGGTTTTTGAGAATTTTTAGAGAGAAAGAAGAAAGGGAAAAATCGAACGCAAAGGTGGTGCACGCCAGATTTTGTTCTCCTATTTATAGGTCAATTTTGGGGGAAAATATGGACTGCACAATTTAAACAGTTTGGAATTCGAGGGAAAGAATTAAATTAAATAAACGACGGTATATGTGTCAATCACTCCAACCTCAACTTGTTCTTCCATTATGCTTCGGATTTCTAAGAAATCCACTGGGACTACGTTTAACGTGTCCGCCTCTTTGGTTGTGGCAAGTCACGCTAAAAGCACCAGCATTCGATGGAACTCAACTCAAACTTAGACAACTAATCTTTAACCTTAGCAAGATAACTCGCCATTATGACACCTCAAGCTTGATACTCCCCCAATATTTTACTAACCATGACCTGGGAATCACTATAACATCGAATCACCTTTACTTTAAGTTCTTTTGCCACTCGTACTACTACCAATAGAGCCTCGTACTTTGCTTCATTATTGGATGCTTCAAAACCGAACCTCAGAGCTGTATGGAATCGATGTCCTTTAGGAGAGATCAAAATTATCCTAGCTCTGGATCCATTCTCATTAGATGATCCATCAATGAAGACTTTACATAATTTTGCACTGGTTCCATCATTAGCTCGTCTTGGAAACCTGTGCATTCTGCCACAAAATCAGCAAGCGTTTCACTTTTAATTACTGTTCGTGGCTTATATAATATCTCAAACTGACTGAGTTTGATGTCCCACTTAAGCATATGTCCCGATGCTTTAGGTTTTTGCAAGACCTGCCTTAAAGGTTGATCAGTTAAGATGTGGATGTTATGGGACTGGAAATACGGCTTGAGTTTTCTCGAGGCAAAGATCAAGCAGAACGCGAGTTTTTCTATTAAATAATATCTAGATTCAGGTCCCAAAAGCCTTTTACTCATGTAGTACACTAGTTTTTGTGCTCGATTTTCTTCTCGAACTAATACGATGCTTACCGCATTTTCTATCATAGCTAAGTATAAGAACAAACATTCCCCAACTACTAGTTTTGATAATATGGGGGGTTCAGTCAAGTGAGTTTTCAAAAGATGAAATGCCTACCCGTATTCTTTGGTTCATTCAAACTTTTTGTTTCCCCTGAGAAAGTTGTAGAATGGGAGACACTTATTAGTGGATTTTGAAACGAAGCGATATAGGGCCGCCAAATTCACTAATAAGGCTTAGTGCATTGATTAGCATGCCAGGAGGGAAATACCTAATTTAATTATGTTAATACGTGGATTAAAAGATTATGTGATTAGAAATGCATGTTTAGGTGAATTAAATATGCATGTGGGCCCATTTTGGTTAATAGGGGCATATTTATAATTTTGGCCCATTGAGGGCATAAATATGAATAATATGTGTGATGTGCTTGAGAACACGAGATTGTGGTGATATATTTGTGAAGTTTGATCCGAGATGGTCCTAGGGAGAGAATTAGTGAAATAGTCACAACGGGGTCGAATACCCAGCTCGGGTGGGAGCCTAAGGGTATTTTGGGAATATAGCGCGTGTTCGGGGTTACCGAGTAACGGGTTATTATTTAGTGATTTTTTAAGTATGTCGAGAGTAAATGGGGATTTATAGGAACACTCGAGGAATTAGCGGGATGTGGCAAATTATGGGATTGCCCTTGGCGACATTAAAGGATTAGGGATGGACTTAAGGGTATTTTGGACTTAGGCAACTAAAGAAAAACTCAAACCAAAACAGGACTCTAGAAACACTCTCAAACTCAGTTGTCTCTCTCCTTTACGATTTCCACTCTCTCTCTTGGTTTTTGGAATGGTTTTGGGAACCCTGAAGGAATTCGCTTAGAAATTCCGAGGCTTGAGGCTGGAAGTTGAGGATTTGCCACTGATGGTATTGGGGAACTAGCTCAGGGTCATAATTAACACAAAGGTAAGATTTAGAGCAAGTATTTTTTTTGTAAGTTTCTTTTCTTTTTTTTTTTAGAGTTTTGGGATTTGGGACTTAGGTGATTGAATTTGGATTGTGATGAGGTTTTTTCAATTTCTTTGGGTTTATGTACTGCTCTGAGTATAGTGTAAGTGATCTGGGGCTTAATTATGGCGTTGGATTGTGTTTGGATCGATTTGCATGAGGTTTAGAAATCTGAAAATGGTAGAAATTCTGGGCTCGCGGGGTCGCACTGCGGAACTGTTCTTGAGTGTCGCAGCCCGCATGAACTCAGGGGCCTTGGGGGTTCACTGAATCCCCTCAGCGTCGCAGCCCTGAGTAGGGCACGCCATGGCCCGTGTCCAGGAAAATTCAGGCATTGGCTCTCTGACTTAGAGAGGGCCACGACCCTAATTTCTGGGGTGTCATGGCTCTAATTGGGGGCACCGTGGCGCCAATAGGGAATTATGGCCAATGTAGGGTTTTAAGCTCGAGAACCCAAATCTTAGGGCTCAGGAAGGATCCTACTACCCGGTTTAGTAAGATTTAAGTTCTAGGAGGCCAGAATAATTTTATGAAGCTCTTATTTGGTTTAGGGCATGATGGATTGTTATTATGGATTCTTTGTGACTAGGTTTACATCAAAGCTCGGGTTAGGGGATCGTGCTCGGGATCACGTAAATTTATCATCTCGGGACACAGGATAGAAAATTGTTTGTGCCCCCCGTAGAGTAGGGCGTGGCAATAATATTTGTGTTTAATATATATGTGTGTGAATAGTTGTAAATGCTATGCTTTGTGGTGCATGACTATGAATGAACGACAAGGACCGAGAACGTCGAAGGCCAAGAATTGCAAAGGTTGAGAGTGACAAAGGCCGGAAACGGCGAAAGCACACTGAATGTAGGCCGCTAGGGAGAGACCCTCTAAGGGTGTTGTATTCACGCGCTCGGTGATGACCGTGAACCCAGTGTCTGGTGAAGCACCTAGGTAAGCACAAGTCACTATATGTTTAACCTGTTGTTTGTCTAAGCTGTGTATTATCAAATTGAATTATATAATGTTATGCGTTGAATTTTCTTGCTAGGCCTCGGCTCACGGGTGCTTTATGATGCAGGTAAGGGGAAGGGAAAGGTTGACCAACCATGAGTTGGAGAGCGTGGAGCGGTGTGTACATGTTTGACCTACCTGACTGCAACGATCAGGATTGTTTTAGTGGATATGTTGCAACAGTTGATTTTTAGCTTAAGTCGACTGTATCTACATTTTTTAGTTGTAATACATTTTCAAAATAGTATTTTGGGATCCCAAATGTATAACTTTTATGATTTTAATGAATGTTCAAATCTTTTATAACTAATATTGTCAAATGAGTCTTTATTTCAATTTAATCACAATATTTAAGCTAAAACCTTGATTAGCGAGCTAATGGCACATTTATAAATCACTTGGTAATGACTCTAAGGTAGTAGGGCGTTACAACTTGGTATCAAAGTTTGCCAAGGTTTATGGTTCCTGGAGATCGACCGTTCATGTACGCTCGCTACCAATGACATGCTCGACTCAGGGTTGGTCAGTATTAAATGAATTATGTGCTTAACTGCTTGTTTAAGTTGCCTTGTTTGTCTGAATGTTATAGATAGAGCATGATGAATGTGTTTATATATGTATGATGCCAAGGAACAACCCCCTTGTTTGTTGTATGCTTATGTTGTGTGTGATGTGTTGAACAGTTGTTTGTGACTGATTGATGGGACTAGGAGGTGGTTTTGGATGTTGTTATCATGCTTGATGTGCGATGTCATTCATTGTAGTAATATTGCAGTTATGCCTCAGAAATCCATCAGACTCCGTGGAAATAGGGCTGAAGATGACAACCAGGGTTAGGACCCTCCACCTTCCCCACAGAATTGGAATTAGTTGTTTGCCGAAATGGAAGCCAGACTTCAATGAACGGAAGATGAGCTCTGAGAGTTTAGGCAACAGGTCCCTCCTCAGGGTATTGAGTTACAAATTCCATAGGCTGTGGCACCAGTGTCAGCCCAGCCTGTGATGGAAAACAGGTGGGAGCCTTTATATGAGAGGTTCAGGAAGCAGCATCCTCCCACCTTTGAGGGCGAACCAGACCCACTGCGGGAAGAGTATTGGATGAATATGACCTCTTTCCATCCTGGATTTCATTAGGGTGGAAGTGAATGAGAGGGTGGCCTATTCCAACCACATGTTTAGGGAGGACGCCCACATTTGGTGGGACGTTGTGTCCCAGAGGAGGGATGTGGCAGTTATGACCTAGGAGGAATTTAGGGACACCTTCAACGAGAAGTACTACAGTGTTGCAGTCTGAGCTACCAATGATGACGATTTTGTCAACCTGTCTCGAAATCGGTTGACGGTTACAGAATCCGCACTAAAGTTTGACTGTTGGCGAAGTTCACGCCAGACTTGGTGCCTACTGATATGGCATGGAGGGAACAGTTTGTGCAGAGATTGAATGTCATGATAGCCTGTAATGTCAAGCAAACATTGGATCCGAGGACTACCACCTATGCACAGGTACTGGAGAAGGCCCTTACACCTGAGGGGGTCGAGGATAAGATATGGCGAGAGGGTGCCGCTAGGCGCAATGCTCGAAGGACGGTGCCTCCTTTTTTCTGGGGTAGTGGCCCCAGTGAGCAGAAGATAAGGGCCCCATATTCTTTTGTTTCTCCTGGTTCAGATAGGAGGACACAGGATGCTTTCAATGACCATCAAGGCAAAGGAGAAAATTGGATGAGTTTGCCAGAGTGTCCTTGGTGTAGACGACGACATCAGGAATAGTGCAGAATGAGGGCCATCTTCAATTATGGGAGTGTTAGTCATTTGAGGAAGGACCGCCCACACGCCAGAAAAGAAGAACCGAAGAAGAGAGACAACCTCACTCCAGCTAGAGTATTCACCTTGACCAAGACTGAGGCTGAGGCTAGTTCTTCGGTCGTGACAGGTCAAATTTCTAGTACCGGTTCTTCATTTACTGCATTGATTAATTGAGGAGCTACTCATTCGTTTGTATCTGCTAGAGTGATAGAACGTTTTTGTAGACCTAGTGACTTGGTTGCTAATAGGGGAATTGGTAGTCTCTAGGAGATGGTTTAGGGCATTACAAGTAGAGATAGAAAGTATGGAGTTGTCTATGGATTTGATTGAGCTAGCGATGGATGACTTTGATATGATTCTGGGGATGGATTGGTTATCAAAGTTTGGGTCAATGATAGACTGCAAGAGAAGAATGGTGACCTTTGAATCAGAAGGGGAGATACCCTTTGTATTTGTGGGGACAGTGAGTGGACCACAAGTACCTATGATTTCTGTATTAAAGGCTAGAGACCTGATGCAAGAAGGTTGCATAAGATTCCTAGCGAACATAGTGGATACCTCCAGGATTGTCTTAGTTGGATTGGATGAAACCAGATTAGTATGTGAGTTTCCCGATGTGTTTCCAGCAGACCTGCCAGGGTTACCACCACACCGGGAGATCGAGTTTGTCATAGAGTTGGCACCAGGGGCAGAGCCAGTATCTAGGACACCTTATAGAATGGCTCCAGCAGAGTTGAAGGAACTGAAGATTCAGTTGCATGAGTTACTGGATCTAGGGTTCATCAAACCCAGTTTTTTGCCATGGGGTGCTCCAATGTTATTCATCAATAAGAAGGATGGATCCTTAAGGATGTGCATCAACTACAGAGAGTTGCATAAGTTGACCATTAAGAATAAGTACTTGCTGCCTAGGATCGACGACTTGTTTGACTCGCTACAGGGGAAGACGATATTCTCTAAGATTTACCATCGGCCCGGCTACCACCGCTTAAGGATTTAAGAGGAGGACATACCAAAGACTGCATTCTGCATGAGGTATGGACATTATGTATTCATGGTCATGTCCTTTAGTCTAACAAATGCCCCAACAACGATTATTGACTTGATGAATAGGGTCTTCAGGGATTATTTGGATAAGTTCGTGATCATATTCATCAAAGATATACTGGTGGACTCCCAGTCAGAGATAGAGCACGAGCAGTATCTTCATTTGGTACTACAACAGTTGAGAGAGCATATGTTATATGCTAAGTTCAGCAAATGTGAGTTTTGGTTTCCCCAAGTAACATTTATGTGACACATAATGAGTAAGGAATGGAATCTGGTGGACCTAAGCAAGATTGAGACAGTGAGAGATTGGCCCTGGTCGAGCATTGTGCCAGAGGTTAGGAGTTTCATGGAATTAGCAGGGTACTATCGGTGGTTCATTGAGGGACTCTCCAGAATAACTACACCATTGACTGAGCTATAAGCTAATTTTGATTGGATGCTTCTTCCAGACCTCTGACAGCATGCGTAACAAGACCAAGTATGTCTGGACAGATAGAATCGAGAACAATTTTAAGGAGTTGAAGCGGGAACTGATCACCGCTCCGGTATTGAGTCTGCCATCAAATAATGAGAAATTTGTAGTCTACTGTGATTCTTCGAGGCAAGGTTTGGGGTGTGTAGTGATGCAAGCTGCAAAGGTGATAACCTACACGTCGAGACAGCTGAAGGAGAATGAGCAATGGTATCCCACTCACGATCTGGAATTGGTAGCGGTGGTATTTGCACTAAAGGTTTGGAGGCATTATCTGTATAGGGAGATGTGCGAAATATACAACGCCCATAAGAGTTTAAACTATTTCTTTACTCAGAAGGATCTGAATATGCCCCAAAGACGTTGGCTGGAATTGGTCAAAGACTATGATTGTGACATTTTATATCATTCTAGGAAGAACAATGTGGTGGCCGACGCATTGTGTCGGAAGGGTCCGGGGCAGTTATTCAGTTAGAGGTAGGTATCAGAGAGGTTATCTAAAGAGATGACCCGAGCAGGAATTGAATTGGTGGTTGGTCAGCTAGCCAATATCACTCTTCCGTCCACGCTCCTTTAGCGAATCAAGGAAGCACAGAATGAGGAACCAATGATGAGGGGAAACAGGGAGGAGGTCTTGGCTGGAGTGGCTAAGGTCTTTTTTGTTTTAGAGATGGGCTTATTGAGGTACAAGAGTTAGATCTGCATTCTGATGGATTTCAGTATCAGGCGAGAGATTTTAGACGAGTCTCATAGTACTCCCTACTCCTTACATCTGGCTACGACGAAGATTTACCAAGATTTGAGAACTTTGTATTGGTGGCCAGGGATAAAAAGGGACCTAGTAGATTATGTGTTCTAGTGTTTAACCTGTCAGCAGGTGAAGGTTGAGCATCAAAGGCTAGCAGGGTTGCTGCAACCTTTAGGGATTCCGGAGTGGAAATGGGAGGATATCACCATGGACTTTGTGGTTGGATTACCGAAGACAGTAGGACAGTATGACTCAGTGTAGGCGATTTTTGATAGGTACACCAAATCAACCCACTTTTCGCCTGTTAAGACAACTCATATAGTGGAGCAGTATGTTGAGTTGTATGTGAAGGAAATTGTGCGTCTCCATGGGGCTCCGAGGTCGATAGTATCCGACATTGACCCCACCTTCACCTCCAGGTTTTGGGAGAGCCTACAAAAGGCTATGGGCACACAGTTGCGGTTAGTACCGCCTATCACCCTCAGATGGAATGACACTCTGACATATAGATTCAGATACTAAAGGATATGCTACGGGCCTATGTGTTGGATTTTGAGGGATCTTAGAGTAAGTATCTCCCTTTGATTGAGTTTTCATACAATCATAGCTACCAGGCGACTATCGAAGTGGCTCCGTACGAAATGTTATATGGTAGGAAGTGCAGATCGCCCATCCATTAGAAAGAGACGGATGAGAGGAAATATTTAGGTCCTGAGGCTGTTCAGAGGACCAATGAGGCGATTGAGAAGATTAGTGCTCAAATGCTCACCTCCCAAAGTCAGCAGAAGAGTTACTCAGACTTGAGATGCAGGAGCGTAGAGTTTCAAGTCGGTGATCATGTATATCTTGGAGTTTTTCCCTTGAGAGGGGTCAAATGATTTTGAGTGAGAGGCAAGTTAAGCTCGAGGTTCGTGGGCCTTTTTGAGATTTAGGAACGGGTGGGGGAGGTAGCTTATAGATTGGCTATGCCTCCAGCCTTATCAGGGGTTCACAACGTATTCATGTGTCCATGCTCCAGAAGTACGTATCAGATTCTACGCACGTGCTGAGCTGTGAGAGCGTAGAGCTGGATCAAGATTTGTCTTATGAGGAAAAGCTAGTTCATATTCTAGACCGAAAAAGATAAAGTCTGGTGGAATAAGACCATCCTTAGTAAAAGTGTTGTGGAGGAACATCAAAGTGGAAGAGGCAACTTGGGAGCTTGAGGCTGAGATGCGGGACCGAATTCCTGAGTTATTCAGGTAAATTCTGAGGCAGAAATTTTTTGTAAGGAGGGGAAAGTAGTAACGTCCCAAATTTGCTAATAAGGCTTAGTGCCTTGATTAGCGTGTCCGGAGGGCAATAACTTATTTAATTATGTTAATACATGGATTAAATGATTATGTGATTAAAAATGCATGTGTTTGGTGAATTAAATATGCATGTGGGCCCACTTTGGTTAATAGGGGCATATTTATAATTTTGGCCCATTGAGGGCATAAATGTGAATTATATGTGTTGTGCTTGAGACCATGAGATTGTGGTGATATATTTGTGATGTGTGATCCGAGACAGTCCTAGGGAGCGAATTAGCAAAATAGTCACAACGAGGTCAAATACCCGGCTCGGGGGGGGGAGCCTAGGGGTATTTTGGGAATATAGCACTTGTTCAGTGTTACCGAATAGATTAATTATTTAGTGAATGTTTAAGTGTGTCGAGAGTAAATGAGGATTTATATGAACACTCAAGGAATTAGCGGGATGTGGCAAATGACGGGATAGCCCTTTGTGACATTAAAGGATTGGGGATAGACTTAAGGGCATTTTGGACTTAGGCAGCTATAGATAAACTCAAACCAAAACAAGACTCTAGAAACACTCTTAAACTCAGCTGTCTCTCCCCATCACGTTTCCCTCTCTCTCTCCCTCTCTCTCTCTCTCTCTCTCTCTTGGTCTTTTGAAGGGTTTTGGGAACCTTGAAGGAATTTGCTCAGAAATTTGGAGACTAGAGGCTGGAAGTTGAGGATTTGCGGCTGGAGGTATTGGGGAACTAGCTCAGGGTCGTAATTAACACAAAGGTAAGGTTTAGAGCAATTTTTTTTGTTTTGTAAATTTCTCTATTCTTTTAGAGTTTTGGGGTTTGGGACTTAGGTGATTGAATTTGGATAGTGATGAGGTTTTATTCAGTTTTTTTGGGTTTATATACTGCTCTAGTATAGTGTAAGTGATTTGGGGCTTAATTTTGGCATTAGATTGTGTTTGGGTCGATTTGCATGAGGTTTAAAAACCTAAAGATGGAGGAAATTCTTGGTTCGTGGGGTCGCACTGCGGCGCTGTTCTTGAGCGCCACGACCTGCATGCACTCGAAGGCCTTGAGGGTTCACTGAATCCCCTTAGTGTCGCGGCCCTGAGTAGGGTGCGCCGCAGTGGGTGTCTAGGAAAATTCAAGCATTGACACTCTGGCTTAGAGAGGGTCGCGGCCCTAATTGCTGGGGCGTCGCAGCTCTAATTGGGGGCATCGTGGCATCAATAGGGAATTATAACCAATGTAGGGTTCTAAGCTCGGGAACCCAAATCTTAGAGCTTGGGAAGGATCCTACTACCCGATTTAGTAGGATTCGAGATACCAAAGGCTAGAATAATTTTATGAAGTTCTTATTTGGTTCAGGGCATGATGAATTGTTATTATGGATTCTTTGTGTCTAGGTTTACATCAATGCTCGGGTTAGGGGATCGTGCTCGGGATCGCATAAATCTATCATCTCAGGACACAGGTTAGAAAATTGTTTGTGTCTGTAAAGCAGGGCGTGGCCCTATTATTTGTTTTTCAAGGAATGTCCCTATTATATGTGGTTAATAAATATGTGTGTGAATAGTTGTAAATGCTATGCTTTGTGGTGCATGACTATGAATGAACTGCAAGGGCCGAGAACGACGAAGGCCGAGAATGGCAAAGGCCAGGAACGACGAAAGCATGCTGAGTGCAGGCCACTTGGACGAGACCCTCTAAGGATGTTGTATTCACTCGCTCGGTGATGACCGTGAACCCAATATCTAGTAAAGCACCTAGGTTGGCACATGCTGCTATATGATTAACCTGCTGTATTATCAGATTGAATTATATGATATGCATTGAATTTTCTTGTTGGGCCTCGACTCACAGGTGCTCTATGTTGCAAGTGCTCCACATTCCATTGGACCTTGGGACCAAGACAGGGTTAGCAATCCAGGTCGGATATTTTGCATCCCTTATGAACCCACACTTAAGTAAGCGAGCTATTTCCTTTTCTAAAGCTTCTGATCTTTCCTTCCCCAAAAGTCTTCGTTTATGTACCTTTGCAGGCACATTCCATTCCAGATTCAAAGTATGCATCATAACATTTGGATTGATTCCCACCATATCTTCATGTGACCAAGCGAAGACGTCCGAGTTATTTCTCAAAAACTCGACCAGCTTTTTCTTCCAGTCAGTTCCAAGATTCTTTCCAATCTTTACAACCCTTGAAGGTACCTGTGGGTCGATACTGATTTCCTCAAGCTCCTCCAATGCTTGGAGCTCAGACCAATCTTCGCCTAATCTCAGATCAAAGTCATCTTGATGGGCAACCTCATTATCTTCTTCCTGAAGTTCTTCCCCCTCATGGGAAATTTTTATTACCCGAGGCTCCTCATTCCCTTCAATGATGACCATCGCTTGTTGACCGGGTTGTGATTTTCCCTTCATAGTAGTGTTATAGCATTCTCTTGTAACGAGCTGATCTCCTCTTACAATACATATATCTGAGGTCAAGGGGAACTTTATTGCTAAATGTCAGATTGAGGTGATAGCTTCAAAAGTCATCAACGCATGTGGTCCCCAAATTGCGTTGTAGGCAGCCAGGCAATCGATTACAATGAGCTCGAACATTTTAGCAACAACTCGCATATCATCTTCTAGTGTCACTACTAGCCCAATCGTCCTTATGAATGTTGTTCCCTCTCTAAAAAATATGTATAGGGTCATTGAGGTCGCCTTAAGATAGGCTACAGATAGCCCCATCTTTTCTAGGTTGGCCTGACTAGCACTTTACAGAGCTCCCATTATAAATTAGTATTCTCTGTACTCTTGGATTGGCAAACTGAACGGTTATCACCGGTGGATCATTATGCGGGAACTGAACGTGGCTAGTGTCCTCTTCCGTTAAAATGATTGTTGTTTCTCTAACAGTTGTTGTTTTGATAGCCTTTCCTTCGGAATGAACTCAGTACCATTATGGGTTTTCAGCTCCTGAATGTACCTCTTTTGGGCCCCATTACTCGTGCCCACAAGATGAGGTCCTCTGACAATACTGGCTATGTCCCTCCCTTTTGTTGGAGGAGGGGCAATCTAATTTCCATGATATGGTTGAGCCTGGGGTTGATTGACCAAATTTTCCTGAGCTGGTTAAATGTTTTACCTCACTGGTTGATTAGAAACTACTATGTTTCGAGCATATTGGGCTTACGGTCCATCCCGGATGAGAGTCTTGATCTCATCTTTTAACTAACGGTAATAATCAATGTTGTGGCTGATGTCGTTGTTATATCGGTAGAATTTGGCTGGGTCTCTCTTTGCCCTCTGATGCCTCAGGGGCTCCGGTTTCTTCCATGGAAGGTGATTAGAATTTTCCAAGAAGATACGCTCTCATGTATTTGTCAGGTTGGTATAGTCAAGGTAGATGGATTGTACTTTTCACTAGGCTTATTATTTTTAGTGCCATTCTGGTTGCCCTCTCTAGTCCTATTCCGCTTATTACCCCCTGCCTAGTTATTCTGGGTAGCGGGCTAAGCCATAGCTGTCGCATGCGTTATCGCTTCAGCGGGCTAAATAGGGGTCTAGCTGGTTCCTGCGACAACATATTGTACCTCCTCTAGATTTATCCATTCCTGAGCTCGAGCTTGGAATTCATCTACACTCTTAACTCCTTTCCGCTGGAGTTATTTCCAAAAATCACCTCCTACTGTGATCCCTATCCTTATAGCAATGACCATGGAGCTGTCATCAACATCCCTAGCTCATGTTGCTGCATTGGTAAAATGGCCATCGAATCAGCTTCAACGTGAGCTTCCTTTGCAACTCAGAACCGCCTCTTAAACTTGGAAGGCAGTTTCTTCCATGAGGTGATTGAATGTTTCTTGTACTTATTGAACCATAACTTGGTCGATCCAATTAGTGTTGCTTAGAACAACATACATCTTAGGTCAAACCCGATGTGCAGGCCATCATTAACGTATTGAAGGTCCCCCTTAGAAGTGGCTTTTTTTCTCCTTGGAAGTAGCTTCCGTAATCCTTTGATGGTAAGTAACAGGGAGATAGCATCCTTCCTTATTCTTCGGATTAGTGGGAGGTTGGCTTTCTGAATTCAAATCTTTCTTGATTCACTTGAATAATGAGTTCCATCCCATAAAGCTCTTCGAAAGACTTTTTACTCTGCAAAGGGACCGCGAATCTAGCCACCACTTTCTCTATTTAAAGAAAAAGAAAGAGCTCATTGATTGAGGAAGATAACTAAATACCTCCAACCACGTTCCCTTACTATCAAGGGATTAAGCCACTATCAAGGCCGAGGTGATTGGATGGGTCAGTGTTTCCATCATACGTGGGCATGGTCGGCATTCTGAAGCCAATAGGATACGAAGTTGCCGAAATGTTAGGAGAAAAGGGCTCGAGCTCCTCATCAGAATCACAATCATTGACTTTTTTTTCCATATAGTAGTTTCTTCATCTGTTCTTCCATTTAGGCCAGTCGCTCAATGGTTGGATCATTGGCGTCTAGGTTATTTAGGAGCTGATTATTAGCTCCCATACTATTGTACATGTTAGATGGGTTATTATCCCTCCAAGATTGAGCTTGATTAGGTGGGACATTCCCATGGGAGCTGATTATTAGCTCCCTTCCTGTCATGTACAATAAACGGATCTCCCCTAGCCTGAGTGTAACTCAAATCATCGTGGCGAGCTGGACGCCCTCTTTGTGAGTTCAAACGATCACGCAGCTCGAAATGTGGGTCAGATCGAAGGCTTTGTGGGGATCTTAAGAGAGTCCTTAGGTCACTCTCATGCCTTCCTCCGCGCTGGCTCTCTGTCGAGTAGCTTCCATTCGTGAAGCTTAAAGCTCATCCATGGGATCGAGGACCTGAATTATTAGCACAAAACCGTGGGATATAAATGTCTTCTGAGGGAGGAGGAATCCTCATGTTATCCCCTGGATCTATAGGATTCCTCTGTGGGTGAGGTGTCGTTGGATACCGAATCAGCGAAGGAGGATGCCTTACTAGTGAAGCTATCCTTGTTCCATTGGGATGGACTAGATTAGCTCGCCCTTGATCTACTCCAATTTCTTGAGTTGGATTCATTTCTCTGTGTTGGAGCTTCTAGTCATGGCACAGATGGATTTGTTGGGAAGTCTCTTCTCTTCGAATCGGTCCCAGATCGCCCTGTTTGGCCAAGCTGGTTCCTAGAAGTGTAAGGTGAATGATCATTCTTATGAGGGTTGGCAGGTTGAGAATTCCATGGGATCCATTCAGAAGGTACATAATTCGAGGTCGCTGTTTGAACAGATCAACTACCATGAGGTCGATGATTCTTGTGAGGATTAGCAGGTTGGGCGTTTCGTTGAATTTGCTCAAAAGGTATGGAGCTCGAAGTTGTAGTCCGAACAGATCGAATGATATTCGGTCGATTATTCCTGTGGGACCCATTTTGCCTCCCTTTGGTGTTAACATTGATTGCAGGAGGGGGTAATCGAGCCAGAATTTCCTCAATCTGCCTATTAGCCTGGGAAAGGTGACTCTTTAGCTAAGTATTTTCCATCTCGATAGTCGTCAAGTACCCCGGATTTGGATTTTGTGGCCGTGATGCTGAACTTCTAGCATCGTTCTGTTCCACTTCTTATTTTCCAAGACGTTGTGGAACAATTGTTCATTCTCCAGTGGGGACGGTCGTTCGATTGTCTTCCTTATCCTCAAGCTAACTAGTCTCATCGTCACGCACTGATCATGTGACCACCACAATTGTTACTATTTTGGATTTTATATGAAGATCCAAGCCTAATTTTCTCTCAAATGAAAGAGCCAATCTATTGACGCAGTGGATTAAGGAATACAAAATAGAGAGATTAGGCTTTTGCTAAACCGTAATTGGAAAAATTAAATATATCAAGAACACTCACAAACTTTTTACGTGGTTCAGTGGTTAAAATCCACCTAGTCAAGGAGTCACTCTTATTAATCTATTTTGTTCTCATCGTGAAATTGCTTGTGACAATTTCACCAGAGTTTCAGTCTACAAAAAATGTCGATCCCCTTTTTGTCCATTCTCCCATGTATTTATAGGGAATTTTTCCTGGAAAGTTTTAGGTAACTGTGCATAAATATGGTAACATACATTTTTGGGTAACATCCTATTTACATAAATTCATTAGTGCCTATCAATTCTATGCCCACAATATCGGGCAATAAATACAGAATAATATATGAGCATTAATGAACGTATAAGGAATTTCTGAGTCTTTTCAGACCCTTCACTGTGCATCATGACCAGGCTTCCATGAGCTGAACACCTCCTTCAAGCTGGCTGTCAAAGAACTAATCTTAATTGACATGGGTCACGTTCCGAGTTTCACGAAGGTGATCTGGATGGTGCAAGAGGCGATATGGACACTATCTGGTTATCGTAAGTTGTCAAGTATGACTCAAGTTGCTCACTCCAGAGCTAGAAAGATGCTCAATCTGTACATTATCTTCATACGCTTGTCTGCCAGCTGTACCCTGTGCTGAGTAATTCAACTCTTATTTTTGGGGTACAACACATATCATAATAAATGATCAATTGTAGATCAGTCTAAACTCTGAGTAATCATGAACTCTTATTTATGTTTATTGGATCTTTTGATGTTAAGGTCTATTAACATAATTTAGCTAGTGAATTTTATTTTGGAGATTCAATATCATGAATGTCTGGGAATATGATTTTATAATAATGGAATTCATGATTTCCTAACGAATCGAATATTGGTTACCTTAAGGGTTAATTATGGGACTGCATAGTTATTGTTCTCAAATCTATAATATGATTATAAATTTATTATTCACTAGTGAATTAATGGTACTTAAGGAACAAGAGGTAATTAGAAGGGTAGAACAGTAATTTTGACATGCCCTAATTAACAAACCAATAAATGGAAGACATAACTACATTTATTGATTATATCAATAGACTACAAGAGAAAACTTTGTAATATATATCTATAAATACTTAGAATGCAATTTCATATTTATAGTGGAGTAATCATGGGGTTAATAAATAAGATTATTGAATTATAGAGTTTAAATAATAATCTAGTTTATTGGAGCTTCGTATTATAGGTCCATGATTCCTGGGTCTCCTCTATCCTACACTATTAAGGGTAAGGATGTCTCAAAGAATATTTAATAAAGAAAATTACTCAATTGCAAATGAGTTAATTTTTCAGGGCAAATAGATAATTATGGGAAATTGATTAATTGTGAATTAATTAATTACTTAACTAATTAGTTTTTATTTGAAAAACTTTATATTAGTTGAAATAAATATTAATCATGCTTTGATTAATATTTGGGAGAGTTTAATTATTATCTTATTATAAGATAATTATTTAAAACTAGTAGTTTTTAAGATAATGTTAATTTTGAATTAACTCATATTTATTTTTGGGAATGAATATATTATCTTATAATTAATTAAACAAACAAATGAGAAAATCAAGGATAGAGCATAAGTGGCACACGCCACTCACTGTGCCAGACGATGAGTGGCGCCACTCATGTCCGTGGATTTGAATTTTAAATTTCAAATTAATTTGTTTATTTAATTATTTTTTTAAATATGATTTAAATTAAATAATTAATTGGTTATAACTGATCATTTTTAATTTAATTAAATAAAGATTATTAAAATCGTTTTTCTTATCTTTATAAACCTGAAAAAGAAACGATTCTTTTCTCTCAAAGAAAAAAAATGATAGAATTTCTATACTTGGAATTCTAGAAGTTTCCATGGCCCTTTCTCTTCTCAAATCTCTCTAGATCTCATGTGTTGAGTACATCTAGATATCCTAAAAATCAATCTGTGAATCTTAAGTGCCCACACATATCCTTGTGTGTTAGAGGAATGACTTGGAAGGTTAAGGTGTGAGCTTTCATAAGAATTGGAAGATCATTTATATTTACTAATAGACTCAAGGACACTTGATAGGCTACGAGAGGTAATCTTTAAATCCTTGTATGTATTAATTTAATATATGTATGATTCTGGCAGGTATTATTAATTTTGAAAATCCTCTTACCCTACCATCTGTTGCGTATTTTGATATTTTTCTATTTAATACCAACAATTGGTACCAGCGTAGTCTACATATATATATTAAATGTTGTTTGGGTTTCTTGCATTTTTTTATATGTATGTTGATATGTATATTGAATGGATGGTTATGTTTTTGCAATGTATGGTTGAATGATAAATCGATAATTAGATGGTGCTATTGGGTTAGGAATTTATTTTATTTTTCTTAGATCTTGTGTAAGCCATATAGAGCATAGGAATTTTCGTAATTTTATTTTTGGAATCTTGTTGTAAAAATTCTGGTCACGAAAATGAGAAGAAAAATCTATGGGACATGAGCCATGCACCAAGGGCACACTGCCCAAACCCCTTGGCTCCAGCACCAGCCAGCGCCTAAGGCTCGTGCCCCCTGCGCCTGAGGCCAACACATCCCATTAGTTGCGCTTAACCCACTCGTGCAGCACTCCAGCCCCGCAAATGTCTCGCGTGCGCGCCCCTTGCGCCTGACCCTAGGTTGTTGTACCATTTTGGGTGCACAATGTAGGCCCTTGCGCGCACGTTCACAAGAAGTTGTTCTGCTATATGATTATATCTGATCTGTTGATTTCTGATGAGCAGGTTCCGATTATTTCAGGTCCTGAGAGTTTGACAACTGTAGGCCTGGCGACTGATGTTCAGAATACTCTGGATGAGGTTGGGTCTGAGGGTTTGAATCTCGCATGTGAAGACAATCGACTGAATGTCGGCACTCAGGGGTCCGACTCTAAGGGAGATGGTTTCGCTACAGGTCCATCTGCTGCATCCTGGGCGGATAAGGTAGATGAAGGGGATTTTCAGACTTCGGCTCATCGTCAATGGTAGCAGTTCACGGCTAGTAAGTTCTCCTTTTCTGACTAGAAACTTGAATTTACTGAACCATTGTTTAGAGATGGTCAGAAATATGCTAAGGTGGATATTGAAGAGGTTAAAGTTCAATCTGCGAATTGGAGTTCAGCAGTGATTTGTATGGTTCTTGGTGCCAATCCTCCAATGGCTGTTTTTGAAGGGTTCATCAAAAGAGTTTGGGGTCATCTAGGGATTGCTCAAATCGCTAGAATAATGATGGGGCTAACATTGGTCAAGTTTAATGATGAAGCTACAAGAGATCATGCGTTGGAGAATAGTGTGCTTCAATTTGATAGAAAGCCTGTTATTATCAGGCCATGGACAGCTGATCTCAATGCAATTCGATTAATTCATTCAGTTCCGATGTGGATTCGATTACATGACCTTGGGCTTCAGTATTGGGGTAGTAAATGTCTTAGTGCACTGGTGAGCACTATTGGAAAATCGCTTATGGTTGACAAGTTTACTAGGGAGCGTTCAAGAATTCAATTTGCTAGGGTTCTTGTGGAAATGGAAATAACTGATAATCCTCCTAGAAATATTCAGTTTCTAAATGAGCATGGCCAGATTGTGGAACATGGAGTAGAATATGAATGGTTGCCTATTAAGTGCAAGGTATGCTCTGGATTTGGTCATTCTATGGTGGACTGTCGTAAGGAGCAAAAAACTCAGTGGGTGAAAAAGGATCATGTGGTTAAAACAGAGGCAAAAGAAAGGAGGAATAAGAATTCAGATGAGCATAATGATGAGATACCTGAGGTTTTTCCTAGTGCTAATGCTGCAGAGGGTGTTCCGGTTCAGAATCCTAAGGGATTACAGCTTCCAGTTTCGGCTAAAGTAGATCAATTGAAGGAAACAAATGAAGGTGAGCAATGGCAAACACCAAAGCGTGTGGCTACTCAATCTAGGCAGGGACCAACTACTGGTACTAGTGTTTCTCCTCGTGGTCAAGTGCAAAAGCAGCTGAATAAGTTTGTGGTGCTTCAAGAGAAGATGTAGGGTGGCAAAGAAGGTAACATTGGCTATAATTCTTCCAATGGATAATTGTAATATTTTGAGTTGGAACTTGAGGGGGCTAAATAGTTCTAATAAGCATGCTTCAGTCTTAGATTTGTGTAGCAGGAATAAAATTGGAGTTGGTGGTTTTTTAGAAACTAAAATGAGGGGGAACAAAATTGTGGAGTTCATGGAGCATAAGCTTCCTAACTGGGAGTTTTACTCTATTCCGATCATTAAGGGTAGACTTTTGATAGTTTGGAGGAAAGTCTTTGTGAGGATTACTATTATGGAAGAATAGCATCAATATGTTCACTGTTTGGTCAAAATGGCTGGTCAGAGGCAAACTTTTTATGTTACTTTTGTCTATGGTTACAACGCAATGGAGGGGAGAAGGAGTTTATGGCATGGGTTACATAGGATTTCTCTTTCAGTTAAAGCTTGGATTGTTTTTGGGGACTTCAATGCCCCTTTCTCTGGTTTAGACAGATCTGGTGGGAAACCAGTTTCTGGTTTGGAATTGGCAGATCCTCTTCGATTGCTAGCTGATTCCCAAGTTGAGTCTCTTAAAAGTATTGGCTCCTATTTTACTTGGACAAACAACCAAGAAGGTTCAGCTAGGATTTACTCAAAAATTAACCATGTTTTCATGAACGAGGATTGGCTTGATCTCTTTCCTCATTCTATGGTTGTGTTTAGATGGGAAGTAGTATCAAATCATTGCTTGTGTGTTGTCACTAACTTGCCTATGGAGAAGGTGGGAATCAAGCTGTTTAGATTTTATAATTTTTGGACTGCCCATCTGGATTTCAAAGATGTGATTATGAGTAGTTGGAGGGTCCCTGTTAAGGTAACTGGGTTGAGAGCAATTTACTTAAAGACATTGAGGCTGAAGCATAGACTAAAGAAATTCAATAGGGATAACATTGGTGATATAGGTCTGAACTATCACTCGGCTAAGGAGGCTTATTAGGAAGCTCAACTTCAAGCTCAATCTCATCCTCGAGATTACAGCTTGCAAGAGGCAGTGAAAGTGACTGCTGAAGCGTTCACTATTCAGGAGCATATGTACTATAGCTTCCTCGCCCAACGCAGTAAACTTACTTGGATTGGGAAGGGAGATATGAATACTTCTTTTTTCCATGCTTGTTTGAAAAAACGCAGAGCTGATAATAATATTGCTTCCTATATTACTGAGCAAGGAAGTTTGATTGATCATTTTCAGGAGGTAGTGGCTCACTTTGTTGATCATTTTAGAAGCTACTTAGGTAGTCCGAGCTCGGCTACAGGCAGGATCGATTTACATTGTATTGAGATGGGTCCCAAGCTCTCTATGGATCAGCAACTGCTTCTCTTAAAACCCTTTTCTCGTAAGGAAATCAGAGCTGCATTATTTGCTATTCCCATCACTAAGTCTCCAGGACCAAATGGCTTCGGATCTGGTTTTTTCAAAGCATTATGGCAGGATATTGGGGATGAAGTATGTTCGGCGATTGTTCAGTGTTTTGCCACAGGGCAGTTTCGTTCAGAGCTTCATGAAACTACTCTATCTTTGGTCCCGAAAGTCTCTAATCCAGCTCGGGCTATAGACTACAGACCTATTGCCTGTTGTTCTACTTTATACAAGTGTATGGCCAAACTGTTATGTTCTCGCTTGGCTTTAGTCCTCCCTGTCCTCATTCAGCCGAACCAGGGAGCTTTTGTTAGGGGTCGTTCAATTGCTCATAACATCATGATATTTCAGGACCTAATCAAGAACTATGGGAGGGCCTCTACTTCTCCTAGGTGTGCCATTAAAATAGATCTAAGTAAAGCTTATGATACGGTTGATTGGCAGTTTCTTGAGGATCTTTTAAGGGCCCTTTGTTTCCCTATGAAATTTATAGGTTGAATAATGGTCTGTGTGAGAAATACTTCTTACTCTTTACTTATGAATGGTAGAGTTCAAGGTAGTTTTAAGGGTAAGAAGGGGCTGCGTCAGGGTGATCCAATGTCTCCCCTTCTGTTTGTGCTTATTATGGAGTATTTGACTACGAGCCTTCAACATGCTGCTCAGATTTCTAAATTCAGATATCACCCCATGTGTAAGAGCCTTAAGCTTCTCAATTTGTGCTTTGCTAATGATCTGATTCTTTTTTGTAAAGGAACTTGTTCGGATGTTAGCATTTTTAAAGAGGTCCTAGTGAAGTTTAGTGCTGCTACTGGTCTCTCTATAAATGCTAATAAGTCTCATATTTACTTTGGAGGAGTCACTGCATCCGAGACAAGGCTTATTGCCCAAGAGATTCAGTTACCTGAAGGATCCTTTCCTCTTAGGTATCTTGGGGTGCCTATGATGCCTACTAAGTGGAGACATGAGGATTGTGATATAATTCTTCACAAAATCATATTGAAACTGATGTCTTGGACCAGTAGGCATCTGTCCTTTGCGGGCCGCATGCTTCTCCTTCACTCAGTTCTTTTTGGTCTTAGGAATTACTGGATGAGTGTCTTTGTATTACCTCAGAGCATTATTAAGGAGGTTGAGAAGATGTGCCGAGGATTTCTGTGGGGAGCTTCAGGGAACAGGAGTACGCTTCATATGGCTTCTTGGCAAGAGGTGTGTCTCCCTAAAGCTTATGGAGGTCTCGGATTTAGGGATGGGGCTAGTTGGAATAGAGAAATATTAGCTAAATACATCTGGGCCATTTCAGAAAAGCAGAATTTACTTTGGGTCAAATGGATCAAGGATATCTATCTGAAGGGTGTCAATTTCTGGAATTAAATTCTGAAACCAGATAGTAGCTGGTATTGGAGGAAATTATGCCATTTAAGGAGCAAATTCAGTAAGACTGAGATTCTTGTTGCTGGGCTTTCAGGGAGGTTTAAGCCTTCAAAACTGTATAACAGTACCTTAAACCAGCAGCTGGTGGGTTATCATCATGCTGTTTGGTGTAAGCTGACTCTCCCTGAGCACTGATTTCTTCTTTGGCAGGTGGTTAATGCTCACCTTCTCACTAGAGACAATTTGACCAGATTCTACTTCCAGTTGAACAACCTCTTATGTCCAGTTTGTGAAGATCACAATGAAAGTCACACTCATCTCTTTTTTGAGTGATGCCTTTCCAAGATGATTCTTAACCTCATTTTTTCTTGGATTGGGTTTAAATCTTGGCCTAGTAATTTCAACGCCTGGGTTGTTTGGCTTGATCATGGTCGGCTTGGTACTACTGCTTCTATACTGAACTTGGTTGTGGCAGCTGTTATATACAGCATTTGGCGGAACAGGAATAGATGTGTTTTTTATGGCTATTCTTTGACAGCTAATAGTATAGCTAAGGAAATTATAAATATAGTCAAGTATAGATTATACACTGTTAATAATAGAAAGTTCTCTATTCAAAACCAGCTTTTTATTAGGAAACTCCAATGTAACTAAGGTGTGTTCAGGTGCTATTTGTTAGCTGATTTTACAGTTTGTTTGTTAGTTTTGGGTGAATTGGTCCATCATCTGTACTGATTGGTTTGTTCAATGAAGTTTCTTTTCTTCTTGATCAAAAAAAAAAAAGATAATTATCCCTTTTTTATTATAAAAAAATATTTTTAGTTGTTTATGATCTTGTCTTAAGTTTAAATAATTATGTGAATTTGATTCTTTTAATTATTTAAATTCAACTATATGAGAAGAGAAGTAGTTTAAAGTCTTGTAAACAACTTAAGTCTATTTTGTAATTTAAATTTATATTTTTCAAGGGTTGTAAATTTAGAAATAGCTAATAGTACTCGATTCATCATTTATCATTTATTTATTTATTGTCTTTTTTTTTAAATAAATGTTTAATTGATAACATGATCATTCATTAGTCTATTACATGCCATACATGAAACCCCATACAATTTTTTATTAATCATGCATCTTTTAGAAACATGATTATCTAGGATTGTCCTAAGTGTTTATATGAATTTTTTTGGTGAAATCAATTGCATGTAAACTTCTAAGTCTTAAATTAGTTAAAACTTGGTAACTCATACCATAATAAAGGCAATAGCTATTATAGGCCTAGGATAACCAACTTTATTTAAAAGGTGTTTTAGTAAAGTTGGATGAATGTAATGGGTAATTATTTAGATCACTTTAATTGTAGAAACATGTTCTTTTATAATTATATATTTTTTGTAATTAATCACATTCATAGGGTTATTAATAAACTAGTAATTAATTTAGAATTAATTGATTAGTTTAATAAACACACACACACACATATATATATTCTAAAATAATAAGTGGGAGAAGGTGGACATCTCAATGTGACCTATGGTCACCATTATTAGTACAACACCGTGAAATATGATTAGTGCATCGAGACAGCTTTGTTTTCATCCCCCTAAGGAAGGTTTTTGGTAATATTAATGCCAAGGTTGGCTTCTTACGAAGATAGGAAAGAGTAATGTATTTTAGGTTTGACTGACCCTAAGGCGGCACTCTCTAAGTTAAGTCATAAATTCTGAAATAATGGGTTACACTTACAAAGATATAAATAAGCTTTTGTAATGGATAATTGTATCTTGACTGAACGAGCGGTACTTTATTTTTAAAAGAGAAAATATGAGTTATTTTAAGTTTTAAATAATAAAGATAAGAGTATATTATAAGTTATCAGAAATTAATTTGACCGACCTTAAGGCAACACTTTATTTGTTGGGTAGTTTTATCCTGTAATAGTAAATGTTAAGTTTATGTGTTTTAATTGTTGCATTCATGCATCGTATTTACTTTCCAAATTATTGATATTTATTTTTAAATTATAATATTCTTGTATTTTATTTCTTTCACCAATGTCAAACGGTGGCAATCCTACTACTGCTTTACTTTCACTTGAAAAACTTAATGGTGATAAATTTATAAGATGAAAATCAAATCTAAATTTGATGTTAATCTGTTAGAACCATAAACATGTCAACCAAGGAATTTCCTGAAGAGCCCGCTGTCAATGCCTTGAAAATATTTGGGGCAAATATGATGTCTGGATTCAATCCAACAATAAAATGTTACATGCTTGTGAGCATGAATGATTTTGAGAGAACAAAGCATGAACCCATGGAGACTTCTTTTGAGATAATGGAATCCCTGCACACCATATTTGGGCAGCAATGTGATCAAAGTAGACATGAGGCTACTAAAACCTACATGACTACTAAGATGAAGAAAGGTGTTTATGGGCGTGAACACGTCTTGAGCATGATTAATGTGATGCATGAAGCAGAAATACATGAGGCTATCATTGATGAGCATACCTAAGTAAGCATCATAATTGAATCGCTCACTCTTGCTTTCACTATGTTCACAACCAACTATATTATGAAAAATTTAGAGTTCAACATGACCCAGTTGTTGAATGAACTACAGACATTTGACTCTCTTAACAAAACCATAACTAAAGAGGCAGAGGCAAATGTAACACGGGAGAAACCTTCATCATTTGAGGATAAAGCCAAGAAGAGGAAGAAGTACAATGAGAAGGACAAGAGGAAAGGCAAGAAGTCCAAGAAAGGAAAGAAGGCACCAAAAGCCAAGGAGAACAAGAATGACAATAATTCCAAAAAGAAGGAACCAAAGGGAAAGTGTTTCCACTGTGGAGTTGAAGTTCACTGGAAGAGAAACTGTAAAAAGTATCTCGCTGAACTGAAAAAGAAAGGTAAATCTGATGTGCTTGTACTTGAATCTTGTATAGTGGACGTTGATATGTCATCCTTGGTCGTTGATTCATGAGCCACTAACCATGTTTGTTCTTCTATGAAGATGCTTAAGTCATCAAGGGAACTTGCTGATGGCAAGGTGACTATGCGAGTTGAAAGTGGAGCGCTCGTTTCTACAAGAGCAATGGGAATAGTCCGTTTATTTTTTGGGAACAATTTTCTTATTTTGAATATTGTTTATTTTATTCCTGAATTTTGAAGAATGGCTTCAATATTTGTGAATCGGAACAAACAAATGAACTGTATATACCCAAGCCTAATGAACGATCGCTAAATAACTCTAAACTATTTAAAGTAGCTAAATCGAAAGATAACAAAAGACAAAAAGTTTCAAAAGAGGATGAAACATATCATCGGCATCTTAGACTAGGTCATATTAGTCTAGACAGAATAAACTGGTTAACAAAAGATGGAACATTGAGATAACTAATTATTAAAACTTTTCCGGTTTGCGAATCTTGTCTAGAAGGGAAAATGACCAAATCTATTTTCTAAGCGAAAGGAAATTGAGCAAAAGAACCATTAGAGCTTGTACACAACAATGTATGTGGTCCAATCAATGTACATGCTAGAGGGGTTTATGAGTTATTCATCATTTTCATTGACGATTACTCAAGATATGGTCATACTTACCTAATGCTTAAGAAGTCATAAACTTTTGACAAGTTTAAGGACTTCAAAGCTAAAGCTAAAAAGCAGTTAGGTAAGACTCTTAAAGCACTTTGATCAAATCAAGGTGGTGAATATTTATATTTTGAATACAAAGATTTCATGTTGAAGCATGGTATTCTATCCCAACTCACAGCACCTGGAACACCACAACAAAATGGTGTTTCAAAAAGAAGAAACATGACCTTGGTTGACATGGTCAGGTCTATGCTAAGCTACTCATCTCTTCCTCTCTCATAATGATGATATGCACTTCAAACGGTGACTTACATTTTGAATGTAGTCTCATCTAAGACCATTAGCAAAATGCCACTGGAACTGTGGAATGGTAACATACCAAGTTTGCTTCATTTCCGCATTTGGGTTTGTCCTGCTCATGTTCTTAGACCTAAGTCAGAGAAACTTGACTCAAGGTCTTAAGTGTGCATTTTTGTGGGCAATGCTTTAGAGAAACGAGGTGGTTACTTCTATAGTCACAAGGACCAAAAGGTATTTGTTTCCACAAATGCAATATTCCTTTATCATGACTATATGACTAACTATAAACCTCGAAGCAAGGTAGTTTTGGAGGAACTTACAACTGATAAAATTCAATCACTGTCTTCATCACCATTAAATGATAAACGACAAACCGAGGAAACCACTATTCCTGAAAGGGAAGCCCCAGTGCAACGTTGTAGTGGGAGGATTGTGAGACAACCTATTTGCTATGAACATGAGCATGCCATTATTTTTAACCCAAACAAGGACGACCCATTGACCTTTAAAGAGGCAATGGAATATCCTTAAAAGGAAAAATGGCAAGAGGTCATGAACCAATAAATGGAATCGATGTATTCCAATTCTGTCTGGGAACTTATAGACCCACCTTAAGATGTCAGGCCCATTGGGTGCAAATGGATCTTCAAGAAGAAAAGAGGTTTAGACAGAAAAGTAAAGACTTTCAAAGAAAGGCTAATGGCCAAATGTTACACTCAGAGAGAGTGCGCTGATTATGAAGAAACATTTTATCCTGTGGCCATGCTAAAGTCCATGCGCATCCTCTTATCCATAGCTACCATCTATGATTATAAGATATGATAGATGGACGTCAAGACAACTTTCCTTAATGGCTATCTTGATGAAAGTATCTATATGGTACAACCAGAAGGGTTCACGAAGAAAGGGAAAGATCATATAATGTGTAAGCTAATAAAATTCATTTATGGATTGAAGCAAGCATCTAGATCTTAGAACATCACCTTTGATAAGACAATTGAAACATACAGCTTCGAACAGAATGTCGACGAAGCATGTGTGTATAAATATGTCAAACGAAAAATTGTGGTTTTCTTATTTCTTTTCTTGGATGACATTCTTCTCATTGGAAATGATGTAGAGACACTATCAAACGTGAAGAAGTAGATAATTGAAAAGTTCCAAATGAAAGATTTGGGCAAAGCGAACTATGTTCTGGGAATCCAAATCCTAAGGGATAGGAAGAACAAGCTCTTGGCACTTTCTCAAGCTAATTATATAGATAAGGTGCTTGAAAGGTTCTCTATGGAGAATTCTAAGAAAGGTCAGCTACTGACCAGACATGGAATTACTCTTTCAAAAGAGTAATGCCCAAAGACACCTCAAGAAGAATAGGACATGAGAAAGTATCCTTATGCTTTAGCATTTGGGACTCTAATGTATGTTGTGTTGTGTACTAGGCCCAGCATATGCTATGTAAGGGGATTGTAAGTCATTATCAATCAAATTCTGGTTTGGAACACTAGATTGTAGTAAAGTAGATTCTCGTGTATCTTTGGATAACGAGAGATTATATGCTTCTATATTCATGGGTGAGTTAAACCCTACTAGATACACTGATTCTGATTTCCAATCAAACAAAGACAGACATAAGTCAACGTCTGGGTCAGTGTTTACTCTTGGAAGAGGAGTTGTAGTCTGGAGAAGTATCAAACAATCCAGCATTGCAGATTCAACCATGGAAGTCGAGTATATAGTGGCCTGTGTAGCAACTAAGGAAGTGGTTTGGCTTTGGAAGTTCTACACTGATCTGGAAATAATTCCATATATGGAGAAGCCACTAATCCTGTATTGTGACAATAGTGGAGCAGTAGCTAACTCTAAGGAACCTAGAAGCCAAAATAGGGGAAAGCATGTAGAAAGGAAATACCATCTGGTAAGAGAAATTGTGCACCGAGGTGATGTGAAATTATGAAGATAGCGGTGAAACAAAACCTAGCTGACCCGTTCACCAAGACACTTACTGCAAAGTCATTTATGGGTCATGTATGCAATATGGGAATGAGAGAGATTCCTCACTTACTTCAAGGGCAAGTGGGAGACTGTGAGGGTTTATTCCATAAACGCATGTGAAAAGACATTTTATTGATTTAAATAAAAGTACAATTTTCTTATATTTAAATGTTATAATTGTTGTTTGAATTTTTTTATATAAATATCATAAAATTTCATATTCATTTACGAGGATATGATATTGTATTAGTACGAGAGAATTAAGATTATGTATAATGAATAAAATAGTCAGCAACATATTAAAGGAAGAAATATTTTATGAATGGTTGCTAGTACGGCTTACTAAGCTGTAGAGTCCAAGAACTTTACTTAACTAGTTACATAGCAGTAGTAATAGTAATAGCTAGTAGTAGTTATAATATGTTTATACTGTGGATTTTGGTTCAAGCCGGGACTTAGCTAGACACTCGTAGCAACACTTGTAGATTTTATAAGTTTAACCTATAGTTTAAGAATAATAATTATAGCATAAGGTTTGATTAATATAGCTGATTATGAAGATGATAATTATTATACTATAAGGTTTAGATAGACCCAATAAGATCATGACACTTGTCATGTGCATGATTATTAAGAATTAAAGTATTTTTGAGGAATAGTTTATTAAGAGTAATATTTGAAAGCCCCAGATTCTGCCAGCAGCTTTGAAATCGTTATAGGACTCAGTCAAAGTTGTTTACTCAATTCAAATTAGGCTGAAAAAGTGCAATTACGTGTATAATATTTCAGTGTATGCTGATATATCGCCTCTCGGGGGATACAAAAAACACATAACTTCGCACGACCACTTCGACGAGCCTCGGGAATATCATCCCAGGAGATATATCGCCAAGCATGGGCGATATATCGGCTCCAGGGCATGATTTTTGAATAATTTTGAAACTGAGCTCATTTTATTCCATAACCTCTTGATAAGTTCAGAATCTTTTTGACCGAGTCTTAAGCCTCTGCTGAACGAAAATTCAAATGGTTTTCAATTAAAAAGTCATTATTTTTATTCAAGCTAAATGAAGATCTTTTCATTCTTGAACTCTATAAATTGGACCTAGTACCCAGCCATTTCTTCATTCTTCAAGCAGAGTTCAGAGCCTTCAAGCTGCTAAGTTTACTTTAGAGTGTTAAACACTTGGGTTGGGGTTATAAGCTTTATCATCTTAAGCTTATTAAACACTTGGGAAGTAAGGTTCATAGTGTGTATTTCGATTTCGAGGTGTAGTTCGGTCATAGTGCATTTAAAGGTATTCCTATTCTTAGTTCCTTTCTGTATTGTTTCATTAGTTCTTATAGTTTTTCTCTACTCAAATCCTAACTTGCTATTTTCCATTCATGGTTAGGCAATTAAGTTCTTTGAACTTGAGGTTTCATTTTAGTAAGTTCTTCTTCTCGGTGGTTTTAGTTCATTTCTTTTTCATCTTCTTCTTTTAGAAATACTCACCTACTCATTAATGGTTTTTAGGAGTGTTCCAAAATCCCGTCCTTGTTCTCAAATCCCGGTATTTGGTAAGGAAAATAGGATAGTATTATATGCTATAGTATGTTTTTATATGTTATGATTATGCTATAGTATGTTTTTATATCTTATGTATGTTTTGGGGCTTATAGTTGCTTAGCTAGCAAACCTCATTGTAGTACGAGGCTTATAGTTGGTTAGTTAGCAAACCCCAATAGTTACCATGTACATGGGTTAGAATTATGATATATGTTTATAGAATATGTTATATGATTATAGCTTATGTTTATGTATATGTTTCATGCTTGTAGTAGATTTTCCTTGCTGGG